>NW_027532232.1:5309681-5315609 GCF_008692635.1 Crocuta crocuta
CGGGGCCAAAGAGCAGAGGCGGCGGTGCTTTCGAAAGATGGAGAGTCGACTGACGCGGGAGGCAGTTAAGGGTTCCCCCCTCCAGCCGGTGAAGCTAGAGGCGGTGGCTGGCCGCGGATGCGGTTTGCGCGCCGCTGTCGCCAGCAGTGACCTTGAGCGAACGAGCGTTACCCCTTCAGGCCTCACTTTCTTCAAATGTAAGATGTGGATGATGGTGATAACGTGCCTTTTAAGGCTACTGTGAGGATTACCCCAAATAACGCATGGCACGGATTATGTACTGAGTAATTTCTCGCTGGTTTTGTTGTTTTCTGAAGGGCCCCTGGTAGATTTCTGCACCTTTTGCCCAATTTATCCGTTTCTGCATCGTCTTATCCTCAGCTACAAAGTCCTCTCCCCTAGGTGGCAGGTTGTCTCATTCACCCCCCGTAGACCCCAGTGCCCAGCACGATGCTTAGTGATGTTGAAAGAATGGGTCCAGTGTCATTCCTCTGGCACTGACTTCAGGTGCTTTGGACCAGGGGTCCTGGGGCCTGGTTTGGATTTGGGTGGAGGCCGCTTGGACGTATAGGCACTATCTGATCCTCCAGATCTGCGGGGTTGTGGTCCCACAGTATCACTCTGTGAACCATTTTAGTATCTCACCTGTTCCGCAAGCTTCGGTGGGATCTAACTGAAGTCTCTCCTGCTGCATTTTAAGCTTCTGAGTCCAGAGTCCTCTTTGTGTGGACAGAGAGCTTAGTCCCTGTTCCCTTGATAGCCACTCGCTGTGCCTTAGAAATGGCTCACGGTCTCCTTGCTCCTTGCCGGCTTCTGTTTTCCATCCCCTTGCCCAGGGAAGTTTGCATTCCAGAGAACACTCCATGGCATGTTGCTGCAAAGGCAGCTCTGGGGGGTATCTTTTCCCAGCAGGGCTGCCGTGAGATGGCAGAGAGTAGGTGGCGGAGAAGGTCCCTGACGCAAGTTGGATGCGGTCAAGGTGGGCTTCCCCCTGAGGTGACGCTTTAGAGTTTTTATCTTCCCTTTTGCAATTCGCCCCCTGAATGGAAGTCAGCCTCCCGCGTGCAGGTGGCATCAGGAAGGCCAACAGGAAAGGGGCCGACACCGGAGCTCTTCGTCTGGCTGCGGCCTGGCCTTGGGGGGTGCTGCTGGCTGCCCCCATCCTGACCTGACCACCACTTCCATTGCAGAGTCATCATCACCATGCTAGTGGCCACGGCTGTCTGCTGTTACCTCTTGTAAGTATCGCGCCCCCAGCTCGAGATCGCCCCTCCTCCCCCCAGCCCTGCCCTCCCCTCTGTCCTGGTGGTGACAGGGTCCACTTTTGAAAGGCCGAGTTCGTAAAGCACAGGAGAGCGGGCAGTGTGGGATGGCACAGAGAGCGAGGGGCTGGAAGTCACGGACCCTGGGGCCTGGTTCCAAATGTGGCAGCCGAACCGGCCGAACCCCTCGGCCGCCGTGCTTTCTCATCTGTGAACGCGGTGCTCTTCATGCCCGACCGGGCGCCGGAATCACTGGGAGAGATGGAGAGACACCGCGTTTGGGGCTCCACCCTCGACCCACTGACTCCGTTTTCAACATCTGCACTTAGGAGTTCATGTCTCTAACACGTGCTCCTGGGCGGTGGCGAGGTAGCCGGTTTTGAACCGTCAGAGGAGCAGGAGTCTTCAGACTTAGGAAGCGGGCCCTGGGGGTGTAGGAGAATAATTCCAAGGGATTCAAGGACGTGGACAGGCTGAGGGAGTCAACGTCCAGGTCCTGAATGCCCAGATGTTCTCTTCCTAAAAACTGCCGCTCACGGTAGCGCCTCCGCCTTTACAAAAAAAGGCACCCCTCCTTCCACAGCCCTTGTATGTCACCTTGCTCCATGTTTAAGTCACCCTGCCTGCCGAACCAGGGGACAAGTCCAAGTTCTGGTTTTGAGGGAAGCCCGTGTGGCCTCCCGTCATCCTGGGTCTCATACGCTGTTTCTGTGGGTTACGCTTGGCATGGTTGGGGTGTTCTGAGTTCAGAACAAGCAAAACAAGGCAGGTAACGGTGATGAGACACTGATTCTTTAGAAGGTAACAGAGGGGCCCGGCTCAGTCGGTTAAACGTCCGGCTCTTGATACCGGTTCAGGTCATAATCTCGTGGTCATGAGATTGAGCCCTGCGTGGGGCTCCGTACTGACTGTGGAGCCTGCTTGGGATTCCCTCCCCTTCCTCTCTCTCTCTCTGCCCTTACCCAGCTGGCACTCTTTCTTTCTCAAAAATAAATAAATAAAAAGGTAAAAAAAATAATAATAATAGATAATCGATTGTTTTAAAGACAAGTGGAATAACACATGAAACTAATAATCTGGAGAATATTTCTCCAACTGCTAAGTTTTTCAAAATACGTAGATAAGGGCCCACATTTAAAATTTTTTACATGATTTGTTTCAGATTTGGGGTATGTTTTGTAGTTAAAAACGGTTTTTATCTAATTAGATCATGAACTGTTTATTCCTGAGTCCGTTCTCTCATTTCACTTTATACGATATTCAATACTTTCTACCTCCTATTAACAAAAAAATAAAACTTGCTAAAAAAGTAATGATTCTTACTACATTAGCTTCAATGTTAGCTTAAATAGGATGTACAGTTTTCTAGAACTCTCCTAGACAGAGCATCTCTGATGCCCTTTGTGCTGGGTCTCCGTCTTTCAGGGCTCAGCAGAATGTCGCGGAGAGGGCCTCAGAGGGGCTGGAGTCTGACGCCACAGAGACCAGGACTTAGCGGGTGGTGGCTGGGAACAGCAGAGATGTGGGTAATGACAGACGTGGGTAATGACAGACGCCAGATGGATGAAGGGGAAAGGGAGACTGGCCACAGACCAGGTGCGCACAGGCGGAAAGGTGGGGCAGCTTAGGAAGATGCTACGCCTAGAAATGAGGTTTATAAAACATGCACTTGAGGTTAATGCTGGTGATAAGCAGGCTACAATTATGACAGCTTCAGGGCATCAGCCACGTGACTGGCTGCTGTGGGGGGGCGGGTGCGGGGGGTCTCAGGTGAATCAGCTGGAGCCTTCCCGCAAAACCAGATCAAGCACCACAGGGACCTATCTCCGGCTTGTGAGGTTGTACACCTTTAGAGTCCCTGGGAGCTGCTGTGAGCACACAAGTCATGACAACAGGGCCCAACCCTCCCCCCCCCAAGATGTGCAGCCTGCTGATGGTCCCTGGAGATCTCGCTGGCCTGAAGGACAGAGCCCGTCCTGTCCCCAGCAGGCCTCAGCGTGGGGGCATCTGCTCATCAGCCCTCCCTAGGAGGCAGTTCTTCATCCGGCTCCTAGAAGTAGGTGAACCTGACGTGCCTGCCGGCAGACCGGCCCTATCCTGCCGCCAGGTGCCGGCCGGGGGAGGCCCAGCCCAGAGGCGTCCTGGGGCTCGGCTGGGAGCCTCTTTCAGTGCACCTCTGGAGGCCGCCTTACTCCTTACCGGGTCCCAGAGTCCAGCCCCAGCTCGGGTCTTAGAAATCTACGAACCATCAGGTCAAACCAAACCTGAGCCGGAACCCACGAACCCCAGGCCAGGCTCCTGGGCGGGAGCCTTCAGCCCAGGACACAGACCCCTGCGTGTGTGCTGGGCTGGCCACGTGACCGGACGCATGGTGCGAGGTGCGGGGCGTGGAGGCGCTCCTGGGTCCTGGCTCACCCTCCCTGTGCTGTCCCTGGCAGCTGGCTCATCACCATCCTGGCTCAGCTGAACCCCCTCTTTGGGCCGCAGCTGAAGAATGAGACCATCTGGTACGTGCGCTTCCTGTGGGAGTGACCGCTGCCACTTCAGGCCCAGGTATTGGGGGCCCAGACCCCATGGGTGGGCAAGTGGCTGGGGCGTAGGCGGAGAACACGCAGGGCAGTCACAAGAGTTCAAGTGTAGGTTCAGGCACTCGTTTATCTGGAAGGCCAGGGTCCTCAGGAGCAGCATGGCAGGCCCAGCCACAGATGTAGGTTTGCAGGCCACAGTGGGAGTGGCCAGGGGCGCAGGGTCTGTTGTGAGGGAGGGAAGCTTGGGGCACAGGGGCCATGACACAGACTGGACAGGGGGGCAGTTGAAGTAGGCCGAGTGTCCGGGGCAGAAGCAAGGACGAGGAGGTTCTCCAGGGAGGGCGTGGGAGGGGGTGGTGGCGAGGGCATCTCCCCAGCAAGGAGGTGACCCCTTCGTGTGATGCGCTTTTCAGGTGCCCCAGCTCTCTGGATGACGTTGGCTGTACTGTCCCTGACGACGCCTTTGTCCCCACCCTCACAGCTGTGTCTGAGTCCCCCCATCCTCCCTACCCCAGGATCTGCCTGGTTTCGGGAGCCCCTGCCTTCTGCATCCAGTCTGGGCCTTGGGAAGCCCCAGGCTCAGCGTCAGGCTCAACAGAAGATACCGGCCCTCGAACACCCCCTGCCCCTCCCAAGTCGATCCCTGCTAGGAGCTGACGGGGATGGGACCTGCCTTTCACGAATGTGAAATCCTGGCAGCCCCAGGAAGGTCATGTGTCCTGTGGAGAAGGGGGGTCCAGTCCAGGATGCTCCAAGCCTGGGGGGCGGGACCAGAGAGGAAGCCCTGGGTGGGGAGCCAGCTGGCTCTCCTCAGCTCTGCCACCGTCCTGCCCTGCGACCCCAGGAAGCACCATCCCTGCCTCCATGGGCCTCCTCGCCTGTGAGATGGAGAGGCCCGAGCAGGGTGCCCCGCGGCTCTTCCCGGGGATTCTGTAATCTGCCGACACACATAGATGTGAAATTCCTAAGAAAGTTGAAGTAATGGAAAAACAGTCACACACACACAACAACATAGGAATTTAGGTCCGGATTGAAAGCTGTATGTTTATTTAGCATTCTCTGTGGTTGTAAAGTCACACGGGCTTGCTCAGAAAGCTGCATCTCCTTAGAATATCCCGTTCCACCTTCCTTCCCTATCTTGGGCCCTCCTCTGTGGACAAGCTCCCTGCGGCCCGGAGGGCTCAACCTGGGCGTGGGCCTGGGACTGGATTCCGCCCTCTGCAGTGGGGTGGGCTTCAGAGCCCCCCTCAGAGTAGCAGCCAGGTCACCTGGAGTTAGGGAGGAGGAAGAGAGGTACGTGCGGGTGAGGTTTGGGCAGCACATCAGCTCCTGCCCTGGGATGGTGACAAGCACCTGGCCTGAGGAGACCTGGAAGGCCGCATGTCCAAGAATCAGATCAGAGGGGACCCAGGACCCCTGCCCAGAACTCCCCCCCCCCCCAGGAGAGGTGAGGCTGAGACCTCAGGCATTTGCCCACATCCCAGAGCTAACTGGGGTCCCCCGCTCTGCCACATTGCCTCCCCGGGGAAGGACGCCAATCTCCAATATTTGTTGAGTATTTATTTACCATGCTATTTAGCGGGCATTGTCTTTGGAACGGTGGTAGAATGTGCTACGTCTCACCTAGGTTTCTTGGTTCTGGGCTTGGCCTGTTGCTCAGAGCTCCCGACTGGGGCTTCCCTTCGACATCCCAGCTCACCACACCCCCTGGCACACTCCCTTCCTGTCCTGACCCTCTGTGGCCCTCCTGGGGAGGGGGCAGTGGCGTGTGGATTGTACCGCAAACCTGATCCATGACTAATGGGCAGCGGCTGTCACCCCCTGTCCGCCCAGTTCCCGTGTGCTCGGTGGATCTGGGGCACCGGAGAGGAGACTTGGAGCCGCAGTTCTGGATCGTGGACTCTGAAAACTACATTTTCCCGAGGCCGGAAGGAGAGTACAGCTGTCCCAGGTCCTGCCCGGAAGCAGTTCTGGCGGGAGAAGGAAGACGATTGTTCGGGGGGAAGTCTGACCAGCCTCCTCTGTGCCCTGGGTGCGGAGTGCACAGCTGCTGAGGGTGAGCAATAAAGCAGGTCCCCCAAGTCTCCAGAGCGTGGCCTGCCTCGTTCCTGAATGCCTGAGGGCACCCAGGCTGCCCA
>NW_027532232.1:5315715-5322588 GCF_008692635.1 Crocuta crocuta
GCAGGGACCGCAGCAGAGTGAGCAGAGGACACTGGTCCTCCAGGGCCAGGGAGGGCGGTTCACGCACGGAGACGGAAGAGGTTTGGGGAGGGGGAGGCACTGGGAGGAATGGGGACCAGGCCACTGAGAGCCTGTCACCAGCTGAGGAGCTTGGACTGACCTGGAGGGCAAAGCCAAGCCGCGAAAGGGTTTTCAGGGAGGGGATGACGGAACCCAGTTTGATTTCTACAGATGACTTTTGTAGGGTGTGTCACAGACAGGAGCCTGTCCACGGGGCCCCAGCTGAGCGCGGTGGTGAGGGCGGAGGCGAGGGGTGGAAGGCAGGTCTGGTTAGGGCTGCAGGTGACCAGCCTGTGGCCGTGGGACTGGGGGGGGGCGGGTGCAGGGATGGATGTGGACGGCTCTGGGCTTGGCCGGGGCCCCTGCGGTGAGCAGTAGATAAGGGACTGGTGGCTGGACGGGCTCAGGGAGGGGCCTCAGAGGGGAGATGGTGGCCTGTGGTCTCCGATTCCTGGCGAGTCGGGTGTGTCCGGGGCATCCACGTGGAGATGTCCAGTGAGTGGTCGGGTCAGCGAGTTTGAAGGTCAGGAGCAAGATGTGGCCCAAAGAGCCGAGAGTCTTCAGCATAAAATAATGGGTGGTCCCCGAGGCCGTGGGGTGGGGTGCCATGTGAGGCCCTCAGGAAGGCTCACGGGGTGGCCAGATAAAGAAGGGCCCCCGTCAGGTCTGCAGGAGGGTCTCAAGGGGGCAGGAGGAGAGCAGGGTGAATAGAACCATCACAGGATTCTTGGAAAAGGTTCAAGAGGAGGGAAGGACCCTGGCCTCTGAGGGCCCCTCCCAAGAAGTCAAGGGGGAGGGGAGGGAAGGGGACAGCAGGAACTTGAGACAGCCCAAGAGAGAGGATGAGAGTGATACAAGAAGGGGACCTTCTTGGGTCACTTCTGGGTCCCTGCGGGTCAGGCCCTGGGCCTGGGGACGTACCCCATGAGTCTGTGCGGCATGCCCATCCCTGCCGCTATAACTTAAGCCGGGCCCAGCGCTCTGGGCTCCCTGCTCCCCGAGCTGCTCCCCACTCAGGGCCTCAGGTCGGGGATGCCGAAGATGATTGGCCCAGGGCCCCGGGGAGTGGGGGGCAGCATCCTGTTGCTTTCCCCACTCGGTGTCCCTTTCCTGGCTGCTCAGTTTCCCCGGGCGTCAGACTACGGCACCTCCTCAGACTCTCTCAGGATGTGTGTCTGTCCCTCTGTTCAGGCGCAGTCCTGAGAGCTTCCCCCAGCTCGGGGCCCGCAGCTCCTTCCCTAGCTCGGTGACCCCCACCTCCCCCTTCCTTTCTGCCCCCACGGCCATCCAGGGAGAAGTGAGAGCCGCTGAGAGCACGGCCACGACTCCCAGGATCCAATGCCTGCCTCCTGGGTGCGGATTGCGTTCCTATCAAGGCTTTCGCCCCCGCGTCCGGGGCAGAAACTGCAACGTGAGCAGGTCTCGTCAAAGATAAGCCCGGCTGGACGTGAGCTAAAGCAGTGAGAAGCAGGTTTCATCCCGTAGCTACTGATAGCAAGGGGAACCTGAGCCCCGACTTATCTGTGCTGAGGCGACAGGCAGTTTCAAGGGAGAATGAGGGCTCAAGTAGAGTCAGGGAAGTGAGAAATCACAAAGGGTTGGTTAGTGGTAAGTGCCACTAGGCCACCTGTGTCCCCCACAGTGACTGGGGCCTGATCCTTCCTGATTTCATTTCAGAAGAAAGGGGGTCAGGTCCTTGAGAGAGACGTTACTGGATTGCAGGAGATACATACATATATCTCTCAAAGGGACAGAGGAAGGATTCACGATTGCAAGCATTTTTAGTAAATGCTGTAAGAAAGGACAGAGGGCATGCATAAATAAGTAAGTAAATAAATAAATAAATAAATAAATAAATAAATAAATGAGGGCAGAGGGGCAGAGGTCTGTGGTCAGGTTTGGGCTAGAATAGACAGTAAATTCTTCTGACAGCCCAGAGCCAGAGCTCTTTCAGAGAAGCACTCAACGGGGCTGCCTCGTCGCAGGAAGCCAGCCTTAAGCTGTCTGGAGCCACACTCGGTTGGCGGAGTCTCAAAGTGCAGAGCTTGAACTGAAACGTGCCGAGACTTGTTTCGTAGTTCGCTTCAAACATCTGCCGTCTGCCACATGGCGGGCACATCGGTGAATGTCACCTCGGACAGCTGCTCAGAGAACTTACGTGAAGCAAAAGATTCCTAAAGAAGGGCAGCAGCAGAGAGTAGGAAACCCCTGCGTCATACCTAGGGGCAGAGGAGGGAGGGAAACAGCCTTGGAGACCACCCTGGGACTGGACCAGCCCCCGGAGAAGAAAAACCAAAGGCAGCCAAGTACGCCACACGAGGGTGGCCAGCAGGGGGCAGTGCTCCCACAAAGGCGCTAAACCTCCAGAGACCAGTTAATGCCACCCCTCGGGACGCCTTGCACGGATGCTAGAGGTTGTGGCCTTAGAGCACGCTGTTAGTGGGGAGCAGGGACAATCCTCCAGAGGATAACAGAGCCTGGGTGGAATGTCCTTCAAGAGCACGTAACAACCACCACGGCCAATGTTTACTGAGCAGTTGCTAGGAGCCAGACACTGCCTGGGAAAACCAAAGGGCAAGGAGCTAAGGAAACCTGCCAGCTTGATGCTGCTCTGATGCCAGCCTTCCCAAAATCTTGTGTGTCTTCTTCCCACCTCCACGTCCCCGAGAGATCTGGCATATTCCAGTCTATGCAAGGGACGCCCATCAGCCCAGATTCTGAACAGGGAAGACATACAGACAGACATGTACTGTTATGCAGGCCACAGGGTTACCCCAGACCCTAAAGTAGGCCCTTTCATGAATTTTAGTTGCTCTGAACAGAAACAGGAGAGTTGATGACCATGGGAATGTGAGCAGAGGTGAAATCGAGTGGGGGCGGCTAGAATCTCCAGCTGTGTGCACCGGAAGTGACCTTTATATATAAACCTTGGGGCTTCCAGGAACAAAGTCCGTTGGCAGACACTGCGGTTTTGCTTCACTTGTAAAACGAGAAAAGTGAGGTCAAATGACCCAAGTCTAGGCTAACTCAGACCACTTTCTGTGTTAACGAACCTGCAGAAGAATCCCTCAGAACAAAACCAGCCCACAGAATGCTGGGGCCGGGTGTATGACAACCGCCTCTCTAGGGATGAAGTGAGGGTCCCAGACTTTGAATAGGCACTCTGCTGGCTCTTCAGCAGGCCTGCACGGGTCTGGGACCCAGACTTTGGGCATCGTGCAGCGAGATTTCTCAGGATGGAATACAGTCCACCCAGTACTAGAATTAGCTGATAATTTGAAAATGCAGATTCCCGGGCCCCATTCCAAAGCCTGCTGGGTTAGTATATCACAGATAAGGCTCAATATTTTGTATTTTAAACAAGCTTCCCAAGGGTTCTTCTACCAGCTGAAACCCCCTAGACAGGTTGGGGTGGAGAAAATTCTCTATTGGTGCCAAGGGGCACCGTCGTGTGCATTTCAGGCAGTTTAGCAGCACCCCTGACCTCTGCCCTCCAGCTGGCCAGCAGAACCCTTCTCCCAGCTCCTGCTTGACAACTATATGTGTCTCTAGCCATTTTTAAATGGGGGCGAAGTCCTCCCCAATCCTGTGTTGGGAACCATGAGGCCAAGATCTCAGTCACTCATGAGATTGATACATTTTAATCCATTTATTTTAATCCGTTTATCAACCCAGAGCTCCTTTGAAAGGTGGAGCTGGAGTGAAGCTGGTGTCCTGAGGGTCAGGTGCCCTGTGAGCCTTTCCCCGCAGGACCCGGAGGTCACGCCCTGGGGAGAAGGAAGCACCCAAACTTTAGGGGATCATTGAGTATTTGAGCAGACCGTAACCCCAGTGCTATGCGGCTCAGCAATCAGCTCACTGGAGGCCAAGTGCATGAGGGAGCGCAGTGTCACACCCAGCCCAGTAGAACTCGAGCTCACCCTGCCAGCATCTTCCCTAAAAATCATACGTGGGATGGTTGGGACGGACATTATCAGAAACTCACAGGGGAACCCGGGGGGGCTCAGTCAATTAAGCATCCGACTTCAGCTCAGGTCATGATCTCGCGGTTCATGAGTTTGAGCCCCAAATCAGGCTCTGTGCTGACAGCTCAGAGCCTGGAGCCCGCTTTGGATTCTGTGTCTCCTTCTATGCCCCTCCTCCACTTGTGCGTTCTCTCTCTCTCTCTCTCTCAAAAATAAACATTAAAAAAGAAGGGGGGGGATGGGGCGCCTGCGTGGCTTAGTCGGTTAAGCGTCCGACTTTCGCTTAGGTCATGATCTCGTGGTTCGTGGGTTCGAGCCCCGCGTCGGGCTCTGTGCTGACTGCCAGCTCAGAGCCTGGAGCCTGTTTCAGTCTGTGACTCCCTCTCTCTCTGACCCTCCCCTGCTCGCTCTGTCTCTCTCTCTGTCTCTCTCCTAGAAATAAATAAAACATTAAAAAAAAATTTTTAAAAAAAAGGGGGGGCGCCTGGGTGGCTCAGTCGGTTAAGCATCCAACTTCGGCTCAGGTCATGATCTCATCACTCATGGGTTCAAGCCCCGCCTTGGGCTCTGTGCTGACAGCTAGCTCAGAGCCTGGAGCCTGTTTCAGATTCTGTGTCTCCCTCTCTCTAACCCTCCCTCGCTCATGCTGTCTCTCTCTCTCTCTCTCTCTCTCAAAAATAAATAAAACATTTAAAAAATGCTTTAAAAAAAAACTCACAGAACACCACCCGTCCCCCCCCACCCCGTGTCCCTAACCTTACGACTAAGGGTTGTGATAGCAGCCAGCCTCTCCCCTTCATCTGAAAAGTTCAGTCTTTCAGGACAAGATCAGCCCCGACAAAGACCTGGGAGACTCTGAGGTGGCAAGTCTCTTCACCTGCCCGTTCTGCGTCTCACGCATCAGGAGTACGGGGCTCAGAACTACAGAGGCTGTGCCCTGGATAGGCTGTGCTACCACGTGCAACAACCCGGCCCTTAGTCTGCAGCAATCGATTTCCCAAGCATGTTCTTCTCTTTTTTCTTTCTGCCCAGCCTCCCAAAGGCCGTTCACCTGGCCTGAGCAACTCAGCTCGGCTTCAAGGTTGGGAGTGAAGAATCAAGCACTGGGCTGCCTTCCACTGATTGTTAGTTGGGTGAAAGTTACTTAATCTTTATGGGTCTCAGTTTTACTGCTCAGCTGCTATAATAATAGTGCCTGCCTCATGGAGATTACGAATATGAGCCCAGAGAATGGATTAAAGTGCCTGCCTCACCAGTAAGTAGGAGTTAGTAATCACTTTATTTTTATATACGTTAGTTCCTTGCCACTCTTTATTCTGCCAGGACCTCAGCTTCATTTTCCTTTTTGTTTTGTTCCCAATAAAGCATCACAGATACCATGCTGATCCACTGTGAGCACTTTGATATATGAGGTAGGACCTGGGAATTGAGGATCATGAAGGATGCCTGGGGCCTGTTTGGGTATCTGTATTTATTTTATTTTATTTTGTAAGTTTATTTTTGAGAGAGAGAGAGTGAGAGAGAGACAGAGCATGAATGAGGAAGGCGCAGAAAGAGAGAGGGAGACACAGAACCTGAAGCAGGCTCCAGGCTCTGAGCCATCAGCATAGAGCCTGATGTAGGATTCGACACCATGAACTGAGATCATGCCTGAGCCAAAGTTGGACGCTCAACCGAGTGAGCCACCCAGGCGCCCTCTTATTTTATTTTTTAAATGTTCATTTTTGAGTGAGAGAGAGAGAGAGAGTGTGTGTGAGCATGCGTGCGTGCACAGTGGGATAGGAAGAGAGAGAGGAGACAGAAGATCGGAAGCGGGCTCCGAGCTGACAGCAGAGAGCACGATGCGGGGCTCCAACTCACAAGCCCGGAGATCATGACCCAAACAGAAGCCGAGCACTTAAGTGACTGAGCCACCCAGGCGCCCCATGTATCTGTGTTTCTGTTTCCTGTCAAACGTCCATGACATAACTTACAAATGCAGCATCCTCTCAATGAAAACACTAAAGATGGGGGAGGAGGGGAAGCGGTGGATACTAGAGATAGATATGCATATTCTCAAGTTCTCAGGAAAAAATAAACATGCAAGAACTAACCAGGAAATTACTGGGAAAGCAGAGTTTGGGGACACTCCCAGATACGAAAGTATGATAAAGTCACGACGTGCAAAGCTACAGAAATGAAAACAATGGTGCTGGCACGTGGACATCTCTGAGGCACTGAGACAACCAAATAACATTATAAACGACGTGATCGGGGCGCCTGGGTGGCTCAGTCGGTTAAGCATCCGGCTATAGACTGTGGCTCAGGTCATGATCTCACCCTTGGTGAGTTCTACCCCCGCATCAGGCTACTCGGTGACAGCGCGGAGCCTGCTTGGGATTCTCTCTTTCCCTTCTCTCTGCCCCTCCCTGGCTTCTGCCCACGCATGCGCTCTCTCACTCCCTTAAAATAAATTTAGAAATAAATTTTTATTTTTTATTTATTTTGTTTAGAAATAAATTTTTTAAAAGACCCGATAAAGCGTAAAGATGTGAACCCTTGTTGCAGAGGTCGCAGTTTTAGCCCAAACTGGAGGACTGGACCAGCCTGGGGTTGGCTTGCTGGGGGCCAGGGGAGGGGCGCTGTGAGGGTAAAACCCGCAACCACTGCCTAAGGTAGTGACCCCAGCCTAGGCCCTTTCATCAGTCTGACCCCAGAGCTGCCAAGAAGCTCAAGGTAGCCGGTGACACAAGACTTGGGCACTTTGGTAGCGAAAGGGCATTCTCTGCCCAGCCCAAGGTGGTAGGGTGTCCCAGTAGACTTGTCCCAGCTGCGGCACCACCGCCAAGCAGCGGGGAAACTGCCCCGA
>NW_027532232.1:5322650-5323012 GCF_008692635.1 Crocuta crocuta
CCCCCCCGGCCGCCCCGCCGCCGCGGGGGGGGGGGGGGGGGTGCTTCCCGAATTGCCAGGTGGGCCTTCAAGGCTGGAAAAGACCCCGGATTACAATTGCTGCGCTTCCTTCTGTCTGCGCGCGAGTCGCAAGGGGCCTCGGACATCGGCTAGCAGATAAAGACTAGGCCACCACTGTCCCGCAGCGCGTGTCACTGCTTTCTCCGAGGCCACGCCGCTATGGACCCCCAGTCAAGGTGAGGAGAGCGCGCCGACCTCTGGCGGAGCGGACCCTGCAAAACCCGGGGGTGCCTGCCCCCGCCGGCCGCGCCTGCGCACTGGGGGCCTGGCCGCCGGCAGGAGGAGCGTACCATCCGCAGGCA
>NW_027532232.1:5323077-5331408 GCF_008692635.1 Crocuta crocuta
CGGACGGCCCCGGGGTCTCCCACCCTGGCCGGCAGCCACCTCCCAGCGCCTGGCGCCCAAAACGGGCCCGGTGAGGCCCAATGTACCGGACAGCGGTTCTGTCCAGCACTCGCTCTGTGCCAGGGACTGCCCTTGAACAGTCTTCTGGATATTTTAGCTCACGGAACAAGCCTGTGAGGTGGGTGCTGCGGTCCCTGTTGTGTAGATGAGAAACCCGAGGCACCCTAGTGCGGGGTCGTAGCCAGCTGTTGGGTGGGTAGCAGCCAGGATTTCAGCCCCCGTCCCCCGGCTCCCGACCTCATGCAGTTCAGCCCGTTAAGGAAAGCAGCCGCGCAAAAAACAGCAGCGGGCTCTCCTGGTGTGTAATTTAAAACCGATCTCATCTTCGGTCACTTTTGCGTAATGTGAAATCTATCGACGCGCGGTTATTACTTAAAATGTCGCGCTTAGGGTTTGCAGCTAGCCACATTCGCGCGCGGGTGGACCCCCCAAAATATATAGTAGTTTGCTCTACTCTTTTCCTTCCTCCCATTCTTCACCATCTTTCTCCAGGCAGGTGAATGGGGGGGGGGGGGGCATGCAGAGCCCAGGACTTGAGGGCCCAGCAGGTGCCTTGAAATGTCCTGGGGTCTGGGATGGATAGACCGTGCAGGAGCTAAGACAAGAGGGGGCTGGCGTGTGGGATTGGGCAGTGAAACCTCGGTGCAGGGGCGCCATAGTTAGGAGATACCCAGGGCGGGCTGAGCTCTGCACAAGGCTCTGGGGTCAGGCAGGCGGAGAAATAGAGAAATGGCTCCTTTCCTTCTGGGCGCGCACATGGGGACAGGGCTGCTAAGAGCAGTTAGAAGGCCCTGCTCCTTGCAGCCGGCACAGATGTACGCGCTGAGGCACCTCCCAGCTCAGGCTGGAGACGTATGGCTTCCCCTGGGGAATCTGTAGGCTCCTGGGCACAAACTGCCTCAGTTCCTTCCCCCAGCCGCACTCAAGGGCTTGCCTGGCCCCACAGCCATCCTTCTTTGCTCTCAGAGAAAACAGATTCCTTCTCATCTCCAAAGATGAACCTGCTCACCGCCGGTGCCCTGCATCCCTTTCCCAAAGAAAGTTCCTGCCATCACTGCTGCTTTCCTGCATCTGTTTATTTTCTCTTCCCACTGCGCCCCTTTCTCTGTTTGGAGATGGAGCCAAGCCTTTTACCTCCCGTCCCAAAGTGTGGCCCTCCTTTCCCCACCCCACCTCTGACATGGCAGGCACCTGCGCCCCTCCCCCACCGCCCCAGTCCTTAGCACACGACCATGTCTCTGTCTTCTTCGTCCTCTGCAGCGACCTGTGACTCTGCCTGGCCTGCCTGGAGAGCCTTCTCTTGGCCTCCCTAACTTGGCTTTAGTTTCTTCTGTGTCTGTCTGTCATCTTGGAAGTCCCCTCCCCCTCTGGCCTCTGCAGTGGCAGTGTTGCCTGGCCAGCAGCCCGCCACTCTCTCCCCCATCCAGCCCTTTCCCTTAGTGTCCGTGGAGACTTTCACATGGATCTGTACCTTTAGCTCAGACCCGACCCTGTATCTGTCACACGTCCTTCTAAAGATTTGTTGCAGAAGAACCTCGAATAAGTATAACCAGAAGTGACCTGCACTTCTAAAGGGGATCACGAGGGAGTCCCCTCTCTGTCCCTCGGTTCTCCTCCACATGTGCCTCTGGAAGAGCTGTCCAGACTGTCCCCTCGGCCCCAGTCCCTCTGCCACTACCTGCTCCGGCCCTCCTCGCCCCCGGCGCGTGTGCCTGCC
Source organism: Crocuta crocuta (assembly GCF_008692635.1). NCBI lineage: Eukaryota > Metazoa > Chordata > Mammalia > Carnivora > Hyaenidae > Crocuta > Crocuta crocuta. Next base: position 5,324,855 of record NW_027532232.1, read on the forward strand.
TCATGTGGCCCCACTGTGGGACTCCTGATGCTGCCCAGGGTGTAGCCCGAGGGACCCTGTCACGCAGTTGTCCTCACATGTGCACCTGTCGTCTCTCGGGAGAAATGTCATAAATAACTTCTTACCGATAATCAAAGTACTGGAGTTTTTGAATGATTTTCTTTTCAAATTTTACATCTCAGATTCACTTCAATTCCAGTTGGTCGTCCCCGTTTGCTTTGGTGGAAGAGAAAGCGGTGTGTTACCATCGGTGACTGCGCTTACGCAGGGTCCCAAATATACCCTCAGGGAGTCCATCAGGAGTTGAGGATCCTGAAGCAGTAGCTGAAGGTAAGCAGCCCCTCACAAGACAGAGTCTAAAGTCCAGTGTCATAGAATCTGTCCCGTGTCACTAATCTATAGGTTAGCCCACGGCCCCGCCGCCACAGCGCAGACACCACTTACCGTGGTCTGGCGCCGTGAGCCCATTTCCAGGTTGTCGTCTTGTCCCAAGGCCCGGGGTGCCAGCCGGGTACTTCCCCTCCTCTGTTTGTGTCTTCAGGGCACAGGGCTGGCTTACGGCAGGTATATGGTGAATTCTCATTAAGTGGTCGAGTGGATCGACCAAAACAGATGTACGGATGGGACAAGGCAAATTGGAGAACAGAACAGGATCGGTGTGAGCCAGGCCGCAGTCCTAACACACAGTGTTTTTCCCTTTGCTCGGCCGTCACCGTTGCGGGCAGGTCTGGTTTTGGTGGCTTGCTCTGAGCTCTCAGTGGTGGCGAAGAGCCACTTCCGGAGGCCTGCTGCCGGCTCTGGTCTTCGCTCTGCCACTGACCCTCACGCCCGGACTCAGGCTCTCCAATTCGTCAGTCATGAAATAAGAGCTGGGGTAAGCCCAGCCCGGTTCTGACGTCCCAGAGCGCTTCTTCTGGGCCAGGACGGTGTCTCGCCGTTCCCGGGCACCCTTGTTCAGCCCTTGCACGGTGCCTGTCCCATGGGGGTCACACATGCGGTGCGGCAGCAGCTGGGTTGTTGGGCAGGGACCCTGGCGTGATGCCTCTAATCCTTCTGAGGTTCTCCCAGCTGGGAGGGGCTCCGCGTCACGTGCCTCCCCTCCTCACGGTCAGAATCTTTTGCAGCTGCCTTGGTGGGCTTGTACCTGCTAAGGCAGTCCTGCTCTCCCTGGTGATTCTATTTTTCTCTCTTTTTTTTTTTCTCCCTACGTGCATATGCGATAGAGGGGTGAGGGAGAGGGTGGGCACTGGTGGCCGGGGGAAGGAGCAGAGGGAGAGAGAGAGAGTCTCAGGCAAGCTCCACTCCCAGCGTGGTGATTCTTTTTGGGGTTTTGTTTCGTTTTTTATGTTTTATTTATTTCTGAGAGAGAGAGAGGTAGCGTGAGCGGGGGAGGGTCAGAGAGAGGGAGACACAGAATCTGAAACAGGCTCCAGGCTCTGAGCTGTCAGCACAGAGCCCGATGCGGGGCTCGAACCCACAAACCGTGAGATCATGACCTGAGCTGAAGTCGGATGCTCAGCCGACTGAGCCACCCAGGCGCCCCATGGTGATTCTTTTTGGTGTTTAGTGTCTCTCAGCGTCAGAACGTACCAGTTTGAAATCTCCCTGTTCAGGCCACATCTTGTGCTGGCGCGATGGGACTTGAAGTCCACTTGCTTCCCGAAGTGTGTGGTGAGCAGTTAGTTCACCTTCTGTGAGGCTTCCCTTATCCAGAGAGATGTGTTCTCGTGCTGGGCTTTTCCTTTCCTTCCCTTTCCCTTTCCTTTCCTTTCCTTTCCTGTCTTTCTCTTCTGACTTCTTGGTGTCTCTTTTCTGGTGTGCCTGGGTCTGAATGTGACCTGATCTCTAGGAGAAGGAACACGGAGAAGGTCGTGCCTAGGCTTGAGCGTCTGGGTGGACGGTGTCCCGTTTCCGAGGGTGAGGGGCCTGGAGGAAGACAGGTGAGCGGGAGCTGGAGAGAGCTCTGAGCCTTAGAGAGGCTCACGGCGTCAGTGTGCAAGCACAGCCCCCTTGGGGAGGGTGTGTGAAATAAGAAACAGGACCTGGGCGTGAACCCCGGGAAACAGCAGGAAGAAACAGGCAGAGGAAGAGGGGCCAGAACAGAGACCGCAAGAGAGGTGCAGGTGGAAGTGTGGCATCCCAGGGCCACAGAAAGATGGCCTTCCAGACAGAGGACGTGGGCCAGCCGCCGCGGGTTGCAGAGAGGCCCGTTGGAGGCGGTGCCTAGGGGGACGCTGGTGGCTTTGGCAAGAAGGGAGCAGAGGGGGCGGAGCCAGAGTGGCCTTTGAGGGGGTGGGAGGTGAGGAAGCGCGAGCAGCTCTTCAGGAGTCTCTCTGGGACAGAGAGAGGGGAGTGACAGGGCACTAGGGGGCACGCGTCACTGGCATTGGGCTCCCCTGTTCTGTGCTCCTGTCCCGTGTCCCTGATGCAGGCTGACTTCTAGAGAAGGAATTTCACAAGATCTAAGCAAGGCCTCTGGCAGCCTCACCGCCCAGTACCCAGCGTCGTGACCTGTTTTTGGTGCCCTGCCGTGTGACGGGCATAGCCCAGGTGCCCGGGTTGCAGAGACGTGGGCTCCACGCCCCCCGGCCTGAGCTGATGGCACCTGGCACTTGCGCGTCTTCCAGAGAGACCTGCCTGACTTCTATCTGTCCCCTCTTTGGGGACTCACAGCTGCAAGTGGCGCCCCTTCTTTCCCCGCACCTCCCTGTTGTGCAGGTCAGTCACTTACTCGCGTCTGTCTCTCACGTGCACACAGGGGCCTTGCCGACCTTCTACGTTATCTGCAACAAGGCACAATTATCACGTGCCCGCTGGGTTCTCAATAGACATCGAAAGGAGAAAGAGCAGCCTCAGTTAATTTGGCAAAGATGGACATAGAAACCACTAACGCACAGAGGGCCGTGGGGATTCCGGTTGAGGGCTGTTCTGTTCAGTCCGGAGGAGTGGATGGCAGCCTCCACCCAGGAGGTTGTGGTCCTGAGACTTTTGTCCTGGGGCTGATTTCCTAGGATCTCCCTGCACTTCCATCGTCTCTCTGCTTCTCTCCCCTCCGGCCTTCCCCCGCTAGTCCCCACCGTTGAGTAGGGGAGCTGAGAGCCATTCTTTTCATCTTGCTTTGCAGCCTGGGCCCATCTTCTCATTTCCCCAAGTTCCCAAGCATGTTGGAAGTAGAAAAAGTCAGGAAGCCCCCCAAGAGACAGACACCTTCGGGATCGGCGGGGCAGGGGCTGCCTGTGTGCGCCGACTCCTCCGTGACCAGACCCAGGAGCCCAGCTGCGTCCCTGGCTTCTCCTGGCTCCAAGTTTAAAACCAGAGCCACCAATACCTCTCACGGACTTGGCTGGGGTGCTGGGGGGCGCCTGCCGAAGACCGAGGTCAAACTTGAGTTTGTGGATCTAGAAGAGAGGGCTGTCAGTGGCCACAGCGAGATCGAACTGTTTGCCTCCCCGGAGGGGAGTGAGAGGGATCTGCCCCTACGGAGGAAGAGACCTCACCCCTTCCCCAGTTCCTCGTCCATCCCTGCACCTGACCGAGTTTTCCTGGAGGCGCAGGAGGAAGGCACCCTGGGCCTGCGTGTCCACCAAGAGGTGAGCGAAGCCTGCTCCCCGGGGAGGCCCGGTCTGCACCCAGCTGCCTCCCGTGAAAAGTGCCAGGCCAGCCCTGGGCGGAGTAAGCCAAAGGGAGACTCTGACCTCTATAGCCTCAAATGTGTGCCTGGGCCGGAGCCCACTGGGCAGCCCGGGAAGAAGGTGTCCAAGCAGAAGGCATGTGGGCAGAGGGAGGAGGGGGAGCCGGCAGGAAAGAAGCCGAGGGACCCTGTGCTCGGCTCCGGCCGGTCCCCCTCTCCCCCGCCGCAGCTCCAGTCAGCCAGCGCGGACCGGCCAGAGGTGGGCCCGCCCAGCGAGAAAGAGAAGGCAAAGCAAACTGACCTCCTCATCGCCCATCTGGCCAGAGAGGTGCGACGCCTCAAGAAGTGGAAGAAGAGACACTTGCTTGCGGCCGTTGGGGACAAGTCACTGCTGGGGAGCCTCCAGAAGCCACCCTGCCTGAAGAAGCTGGTCAGGACTCTCAAAGCGGAGACCAAGGGCTGGGCGTCTCCCGGGCAGCCCCCCAGCCCCCCGGACACCACGGGTCACAAGGGCGCGGCCGATCTCCGACGGTTCTTTACCATTGACTGCAAGAACACCTGCCGGGTCACCTGCACTCTGTGTCATGCCAGCGTCAGGCAGGGCAAATTTAAGGGGCATTTCCGAACCTCAGGCCTGGTCTGTCACTTGGTGAGTAAGCACGGACTAGAGAGAGACGGGAGGCAAACTGCAGCCAGCCTGGGGGAGATGCGGGGAGGTGCCTCAGAGAAAAAGCACAGGGGCCCACCCTCACAGACCACTGGCCTCGCCCCCCGGGGGCTGCCGTCACCAGGACACCATGCAGAAGCCTCCCCCCTGGTGGACAGTGACAGGCAGCTGGCTGCAGGCGGGCCTGAGCAGCTGTCACCGGCTCCACCGCTCTTGCCTCCTTCCCACCAAGATGAACCAGCCAGTTGCCCGCTGGTGGTCGGGGAGGGCAGGGGTGGCTCACCTGCCCTCCGCCAGCCCCGGGCTCAGGCCTGGACCCAGAGCATCGCCGAGTTGCTCTGCAGCCTGGCGTTGCCGCTGTCTTTTGTTTCATCGCCGCCTTTCAGAAGGTTTATGGCCCAGGTCGACCCTTGCTACCACGTGCCGCCTCCAGCCTTCTTCTCCAGAAGAGCCCTGCCTCTGCTCCGGGAGGCCGTCGATGCGCACGTGTGTCGGGAGATGCAGTGGGCCAAGGGCAGCTGTGCCCACCTCACCGTGTCCGCCGCTGCCCAGGACGCGGTGGTGGACTACGTGGCTGTCACCGCCCACTGGGGAGCAGTATGGCCGGGAAGCCGGCAGGTGGCGTCGGGGAGCCTGAGAAAGCAGGCCGTGTTGTGGGTTCGAGGCCTGCCCCGGGAGAGCTCTCTGGAGGAGCGGCAGCGGGCACTGCGGGAGCAGGTGGGCCTATGGCTCAGCCGCAGCTCCCTGCAGCCGGGCTTCCTGGTGGCAGGCGGCTGCCCCAGCCTGGAGAAGGCAGCGAGGACAGAGGGCTACACCCCCCTCCCCTGCTTCGCCCACTGCCTCGACTCCCTGGTCAGGAGCTTCCTGCGTCACCACCAAAGTGTCCAGCTCATCCTGGGGACGGTCCGGGCCATCTGCGGCCATTTCCAGGGCTCTGCGGAGGCCCGGCAGCTCCTCGGCCAGCTTCAGCAGCAGTGTGGCCTCCCGGCCCAGCAGCCCTTCTGGGAGCTCTCGGACCACTGGGTGTCCACCTGCCGCTTGCTGGAGTGGCTGGTGGAGCAGCAGCGGCCGCTGCAGGAGTACGAGAAGAAACACCAGCTGGGCAAGGCTGGGACGGCCCTGTCCGCTACGTTCTGGAGCCTGACGCGCAGTCTGGTCACGCTCCTGCAGCCCTTCCGGGTGGCGGTCCAGGAGGCGAGTGCCACGCAGGCTTCGCTAAGCCAGGTGCTGCCCCAGCTGCGCTACCTGCATATCTTCCTGGAGCAGGTTAGCAGGCATTTCGAGGAGCAGGGCGGGGGGGAGGCAGGGGCTGCCGTCCGCCTGGCCAAGGGCTTGGCCCTGCAGCTCTCCACAGACGGCCAGCTCGACGAGCTCTTCCACCGCAAGGAGTTTGTGCTGGCGACCCTCCTGGACCCCCGCTTCAAGGGCAAGATGGAGTCCATCCTGCCCACAGGGGCTGACATTGACCACTGGAAGCAGGTGCTTGTGTACAAGGTGAAGGAGGTCATGGTGTCTGACTACTCCCTGCCTCCCTCGCCCTCCCTGCACAGCCCCAGGGCAAGTCATGCAGGTCCCACGCCGAGTGGCCGCCGCGTGACCAAGAGTCTCAGGGCTGAGCGGAAGGGCCAGGAAGTGCCTGTGTGGGGAGGCAGCGGCCCCGGGTGTCTGATGCTGGGCCAGAGGGAGAAGAGCTTGCTGGAGCAGCTGGAGAGCGTGGGGCTGCTGGCGTCCAAGAGAAGTGGAGCCTCGCTGTCCACCGAGAGCCATCTGGCCAGTGTCATCGTCAAGAAGTACCTGCGTGAGAATGAGACAATTGGCGCCCAGGAAGACCCGCTAGTTTACTGGGAGAAGAGGCAGGAGGTCTGGCCGGCTCTGGCGAGACTGGCCACTGTCTACCTGTCCTGTCCCCCGACGGCGGCCTTCTCCGGAAGCGTCTGTGCCTCCCTGGGCAGCCCTGCGCTTGCGGAGCACGGCACCCCTCTCCCGGTGGCGACCATAGAGCACCTCCTCTTCCTGAAGACCAACCTGGAGAGTTTCCCCGACTACCCTGCCCCTGCCCTCATCTTCCCCAGGGGAGACCCGGCCGAGGCGGGGGAGAACAGCGAGGCTGACCTCGTCTGACGCCCTGAAAGTCTGCCTGTGGGAAGTGCATCCGGCCTCAGAGAGGAGGCCACAATGCCGCACCCTAGGGCATTAGACAGAGATGGCCGGAGTCCTCACCTGTTTGGAGGGAAGAGGGACAGGTTCTCAGTTCTT
>NW_027532232.1:5331520-5338102 GCF_008692635.1 Crocuta crocuta
CCCCCCAGAGTGATGTCATTTTCCATCCACCATTGCTTAATTTATTTCTAGTGGTTTGTGCACAGAAAAGGTTAACTCTGTCCAAAAGTGACTGTAAGCTGTACTGCACAGCCAGCCCGAGCCTGGCGAGCTGTGGACGCTGTTTCCAGAGCTCCTTTCACTGGAGAGGAAAGGAACCCTGAGACAGAGTAGCCATTTTAGGAGGGCAGTGTACGCGCACGCAGGCGACAGTCTTCTTGGGGGCCTGTAGCTTCTCCTGGGCCCAGAGGGGCCAGAAGCCCCTACCTCACGGGGCTGCCCCGCTAGTGAGGAAGAGTGAATCGAGCACAGCTGATGTGCCCAGGGGTCAAAACGTCACCGGCACGTTGTTTCCAGACCAGTGGAGACCTCGAGGCCCCTTCCTCTCTAGATGAACGCAGTCTCGCTCAGAAAGGCCTTCGCGGCCTGCCCCGGCCCTAGGGAGCTACGTTTCTGTCCCCCCTGCAGCGCTCCCCCCTCTCCCTGGTCACTTGTAAAGGGCAGATCCCCCCCCACCCCCGGCCTGGAAGCAGGACACAGTGTATCAGACCCACCGGTGCCAGCCTGCCCAGCACCCTGTCAGGACAGGGTGCGAGTGCGCCAGACCAGGAGCTGGTGGCATCGGGGGAGGAAAGAAGGAAAGGGAGAGGCAGGAGGCACTGGGGCAGGCCTGTCCCCCCCACCCCCACCCCCTTCCCGCACACGACGCAGGCTTGGCCCTCCTGAGGAGCTGGGGGCCCAGGAAAGGTGGCCCTGAGGCAGAAGGTAGGTAGCAGAGATCAGGCAAAACGCTCCGGGTCTGACTTGCGCTCGGCCCGGCTTTGGGGTGCGTGGGTGTATGGGGTGTGCCTGGGAGGCCCGTCCCCTCGCCTTCTTTGAAGAGGGTGGCAGTCACTCAGCCTCCTTCACGGTGGGAGATTTGGGAGTTACTGGGAACGGAAGGAGAGGAGACCAGTTCACTCAGCCTGTTAATACGCAGACATACTTCCTTTATTTTCTTTACCTGGGGACCCTACCCTCCGTCGTGTTGAGGATGCCGTACTTTCGTCAGAAAACTGTAATTACTGCATCTTCACCTCCTAAATAAAGCTTTGTAAACATGTTTAGTGGTTGGAGTAGTGTGATTTAAAGTCCAGTCTCCAAATCGCTCAGGTCACATCCTCCTCTGCCCAACCCTACACCCCCCCCCCCCCAGCTATTTTAGGCTCCTCTGTCTGGGAGGGGAGGGGAGGGGCCTGGACTATTCTAGATCAAGTTGGATAGTAAGGTCAGAGCATGGCCCTGGGTGGCTCTGCTGCCCTTCCTAAAAGTGCACGTGTGGTTCGTGTGATTTGTGTGGTTCATGCTCAGAGTCCCGCACCCCCTCCCAAATTCTTATTCAGTGGGAGAGGGGGGAATGTGAGGTGCCCTGGGGGCTGGGCCTGGCTCTTCAGGGTTAGCAGGCCAGGAGGGGGCATGGGGAGTGGTAGAAGAAGGTGAAGGAGAAGCTGGCTGGTTCCCAAGCAGTGGCCCTTGGTGGGGGGAGAGCAGTTTTGTCCCTTGGGGACACTTGGCATTGTTTGGAGACGTTGGCTTCTCACAGCTTGTTGGTGGGGCTGCTCCTGGCTTCTCCGAGGCACAGGGATGCTGCTAAACTCCTGCGACGTGCAGAATCACCACCACGACAGAGACTCCCCCAGTCTCAGGTGGCAGTTGTGCTGACGCAAAGGACCCTCATCTCCACTGGGGAGGGGAGGGGATGGGCCGGAGGAAGGGGCTCCGGGGTCATTGAAGCAGCCATGTGACTGTCCACTTGAGGGGCACTTCGTTAACCGCTTCCCCCTTCCTACCTCAGCTGGCTCCTGGGCATCGTTTTCCAGCCCACTTGCTAGGTAGGTAAACTGAGGCTCATTAGTGACAATTCAGAACGAGGGAAGGTGGCCCTCCCGCAGGAGAGACGAGTGTCCGCTCTGCCTTAGTCACGGTCCCATCCGTGTGACCAAGTCCTGCCACAGACATGCTGGACCAGGATGGGAGGACCTGGGCTCCGGATGTTCAGGGAGGAACCGTGCCGCAGGGGGCCAGGGGGGTGGGGGTGTGCTGTTCCATCGGCAAGGCCGCCCGCCTGCCCGTGTGTTAGTGGGGTTGCAGGCTGGGAGGGCGGGTGCTCGGGCGGGCCCAGACCTGCCTGCCTAAGGCGTGCAGATTCCAGGGAGGATGCGAGGGGGCAGAGCAGAGGTCTGGGTGCTGAGGAGTCAGGGTTCTGTCGCCAGCGGGGGCGTGGTCCCATGAGCTGGAGGGCTGAGCGCCTCCTGCCAGGCAGGACCTCGGGGCCCGGAAGTCCCGATTTCCAGTTAATGTGCTCTTCGCTCCTGTTTCCTCTTCTGCAAAAGCGCTCCTCCCAGCTGTAGCGTGGGGAGCACGTGCAGTTCCCCCCCTCCCCCAGCCCCACCCCTGCCAGGTCCCCTGTCCCTTCCCTCCATGGTGGCCATCTCTGTCTGGATGGTCACTGGGCCAGTTCCTCAGGGCATTGCTCCCTAACCGTCGTGGTCGGGCTGGGGGCTAGCCGCCGCCTGGCGCTGCTCCACCCAGGGGCCGCCTCTCGAGTCCGGTGGCCATTTTAACACTACGTCCGTCACTGGGTCCTTGCACACCTCCGTCTGGCTGCTCGTCAGTGCCCTCCATTTAGCTTCATAAATGTTGGCGTTCTTTTGAGGTCAGCCCGTGACTGCTCCCTTTCACTGTGCGCCAGGGGCTCCTGACCACGTTCGCCCCCAAAATAGTGTGTGGTTGGGAGGCTATGCATAGTCCTGGACAGAGGCTGCAGATACTGAGAGAGCTCTGTGGCCTGTGGAAGGCCGGCCCGTGAGCCACACGTTCTCACCGGGCACCTTGGCAAGTGACGCTGGAGTCCCTTCAGCCTGGAGCTTCGGCCGCCTCCCGGGCCTGATGCACACGGTCACCTGCAGCTGAATGTCTTGCCCCCCAGGCTGTCCCATGCACCCCACACATTGGGGAAGGGAGCCCCTGCAGCCAGTGACACGGCCGGAGCCTTGGAAGCTGGTCTAGACTCTTCCATGCTCACCGCCCTCCGGGAAGCCTGTCTTTCCAGTGCTTTTATGGCAGTTCTGCACCCAGTGCGAGAACCCCTCTTGCACCCCCCCACGTGACAGTTTTAAGTGGGTGCAAAGTTGACCGCGTCCCTTGCTGCTTACAGGCCCTGTAGGTCCCATTCGAATACAGTGAACCGGACCTCTTAGTGGATGCCTGAATCGCTTTTGGAAAGAAATGAAGTGGAAACGAAGGGGTGTTGTGGACTAAAGGGAGCTAGGTAAAGCTGTGGGGGAGGCGGATCAGATGTTCGCAGCCTCCCCAGCTCCCCGTGGGGGTGTGGGAGGAGCTCTGGGCCTGGTTCCCTTGGAGAGGAAACTGAAAAGCCGTGTGGATTGTGTAAACGCAGACTTGGGACTCATCAACACCCTGGAGTCCAGGTTTTATAAACAGCAGGAGTGAATGGTCCCATGGTTCTTTGCAGGCGTCGCCCTGCCTGGCCCAGGCCCGGCCAGAGTCTGCAGGGTTGGGACTCTGCCACTGGAGCAGAGGTCCGTTCTTGTTTTCTCTCTGCTCAAACCTTGACCCCGCTGTGGCCGGCATTGCCAGGCCTCCTCCCTCCTGCTCCACGGCCTTGCACTGGCACCTACGCTTATGCTGTCCCCCGGCCGTTGGTACTGGAAAGGCCCTCCCTCCCCTGCCTTTCCGGAACTCAGGATGGGTTCTTCCCATCCAGGTCCTTCCCGCCAGGATGGCCTCTTTGCCTGGCCTTCTCCCCGCTTGTGTTCTTTGGAAGTGACGCCATGTTTGCAGTGGGACCGTGCTGTCTGGCACGTAGGGATCGATGCCCGTCCGTCGATGCCAGAGTAAAGCGCTAGTTTGGCGGGCGGTGGGCCGGATGGTGGAGAGGTGTGCCGTCAGGACTGGCAGTGCTGCACCTGCTCGCGGGACCTTCACCCTCCCTTCCTTTCCTTGACCTCAGTCTCCTCATCTTGGACTGAGAGCTGAGCCTTCAGGCCCCACAACTGCGACCAGAGGCTACGTGTTGGCCCACACAATCTGGAGACCCTTCTGAACGCGTTGCTAATGTTTGAAAAAAACATTGAGTCAGTTTTAAAAGATATAAAGAAGTGGTGGGATTGGGGGGGCCTGGGTGGCTCAGTCAGCTGAGCGTCCGACTTCGACTCAGGTCATGATCTCGCAGTTCGTGGGTTCAAGCCCCGCGTCGGGCTCACTGCTGTCAGCCTGTCAGGGCAGAGCCCACTTTGGATCTTCTGTCCCCCACTCTCTGCCCCTCCCCCACCTACATTCTCTCTCAAGAAAATGAATAAACATTAAAAAAATTAAAACTAAATCTGAGTCAAGACCATTTGCGAGAGGACAGAGCAGGGCCCATCATGCTGCCATTTGGGTCTGCATATGGCAGGAAACAAAAAGGAAATTGTTGAGGGTGGTGACCTATAATCTATTCAAAAACTAATTAAAATAGTTAAAAGAAAACACCTCAGGATTCATAAAGACAGATCACGAGTGGCTGCCGAGAAAGGAAAATTTAGAGATTGTGCCTCCTGGTGCCGAGACGGAAAATGGGAAGATTCTGCCTTCCGTCCAGTGTGGCCGTAACTGCCAGAGCTCGTCAAGGTCCCCCTCTTAGGTGGGGGCCTGGGCCTGGGCCACCTCCCTCGAGGGGCTCTGTGGCCTCAGGTCTTGCGGGGCCAGCCAGGCTCCTGCCTCGGTGGTCCAGGCTGGGTGGTGCAGTCACCTGCTGCGGGCTCGGTGCTCAGGAGAGGCCTGCTTACCATTTGCTTGTCCGTCCTCAGGAGCGTCCGGTCCTCGAGCAGGGGTGCTGGAAACAGGCCCCCGCACCAGCCTGAGCACACTCAGCCCCCTTTTCGGGGCAAGCGGTCAACTGCCCCCCGCTGGCACCCGCGTCCCTGCGGCAGGACCAGGGCCCCGGCCGCCTGGACTGACGCCGTCTGATGGAGCCCCAGGCCGAGAAGCCAGGAGAGGCGGACGGGGTGCGAGTCACGCCCCAGCTGCTCAAGTCGCGCTCGGGTGAGTTTGCCCTGGAGTCCATCCTGCTGCTGAAGCTTCGGGGCCTGGGGCTGGCCGACCTGGGCTGCCTGGGGGAGTGCCTGGCCCTCGAGTGGCTGGACCTGTCGGGCAACGCCCTCACCCAGCTGGGCCCGCTGGCCTCCCTGCGCCAGCTGGTGGTGCTCAACGTCGCCGACAACCGGCTGACGGGGCTGGAGCCGCTGGCCGCCTGCGAGAACCTGCAGAGCCTCAACGCGGCGGGCAACCAGCTGGCGGCNCCGGGAGCTGCTGCCCGGCCTAAAGGTCATCGATGGCGAGCGCGTGACCGGGCGCGGCAGTGAGTTCTACCAGCTGTGCCGTGACCTGGACAGCTCGTTGCGCCCCAGCTCCAGCCCGGGCCCGAGGGCCCCCGAGGCGCAGCCCTGGGTAGAGCCAGGGTACTGGGAGTCGTGGCCCAGCCGGAGCAGCTCCATCCTGGAGGAGGCGTGCCGGCAGTTTCAGGACTCGCTGCGGGAGTGCCACGAGCTGGACCGCCAGGCCCGCGACAGTCTGGCCCGGGCCGAGCAGGTGCTCGGCCCCGCAGGCGCCACCTCGTCCTTTGTGTTTTGAGTATCCCCGCGGCCCGTGGCAGCTGGGCACGTGGCCCCAGGGTTAGCATACTGTGGCCCAGCTGCCCATGTCTCCCCTACGGGGACACGTCCACGCGCTCCTCATGCTGGCCGCCAGGCCGCAGACTGGGCCCTTCGTTTATCTGTGTTCCTAAGAGCAGCGCCTCCCTCTTCCTCTGCCTTGAGGAAAATCCCATACCGTCCCTCCCCGAGCTGCAAGGACACACCCCTTGGTGGCCTCTGGCACGTGTAAGGACCCTCCTCAAGCGGCCACCTGCACTGTGCACCTGGGAGGAGGCCGTGTCCACGGCTGCCACACCTGGCTGCGCCGGTCTGAGACTTGAGGGAAGAAAGTCGCTTTTTCATAAGGCTGAAGATGAGAAAGGTCGGGAACCTGTGTCCGCTGTCCCGGCCAGTCCTGGGAGAGGCCGCGGCAGAGCCTGGAAGCTGGCGTTGACCCACCTTCCAAATGACCCTCTGCTGCGGCCCCCCCATCCCCTGGGATCCCCTGGAGCCTCTGCTGCCCACCCTCACCCACGCCGATCCCTATTAAATCTTTCTGTTTTAGGAAGCATTGCTGCCTGTCTGTCGGTCTGTCATTTTCCATGCGGGAGCTTTGTTTTCCCAGCTCTTCCTCACTCACTCCCGCAGCTGAGCTGAGGAGAAGGGGGGCGTGCAAGGGGGGGCGTGCAAGAGAGGCAGCAGCGCATCTGGGAGAGCAGTTTTATTCGCTCGGGGGTAATGGGATCGGCCTCCCTGGGCGCAGGGACGGAGGTCAGGCTTGCACTGGTTCCCCTGCTGCTGTCCGGGAAACGGGACGAGCGTCTGGAGGAGAAGACAGAGAAACCGGCTCTGACTCCTCTCCCCCTTGCCCTCCCCCGCCGTCTCCCCA
>NW_027532232.1:5338200-5347815 GCF_008692635.1 Crocuta crocuta
CTCCCCCGCCCCCGCCCTGTCCTCCCTCGCCCCCCGCCCCGCGCAGCCCTCCCTTGTCCCGCCGCCTACCTCAGCTGGAGGGCAGAGCCTTGAAGAAGGCAAACTGTCCCGGGAAGTAGTAGCTGTGCGGGTCCTCCCCTGCCCGCTCCACCCGGCCGCACTGCGCCTCGTGCTGCTCCTCAGCCTCCTGCCGGCGCCAGCAGCTGCTCAGGCCCCCGGCGTCCCCGCGGAGGGCGTCCCCCAGAGGGTGCCCCGGGGAGGGCGTCCCCACAGAGAGTGCCCGGGGAGGGTGCCTGCACCCTCTGTGGCACCCACCTCCACATCCCTTGGGGAGTAGCGGGGCCAGGCCCCTCCCCCCTCCCCCCTTTCCAACCTCCTCAGCCCTTCCTCGCCGGTTCCACAGGCGCCGCTTCTCCCCTGTTACCTACCTCCCCCCGCCTCTCCCCCTCCTCCTCTGCCCACTCGTACCCGCTGAACCTGCGTGAATATGGGGCAGTGGACCATCCGGCCAAGGACTTTGTCTGCAGAGTTGAGCTTGACGCAGGCCAGGCATTTCCGCTTCCTCTGCGGAGGGCAGCACGGGGCGGGAGAGGAGAGCGGTGAGGGCAGGCCTGTGGCCCCAGCGGGACAGAAGCCGGGGGCTGCGTGCCGGGGACGTGGGTCCTCCCCGCAGGCCCTAGGGCTGAGCGAGGGGTCCCGCCGGCCAGCTGGTTCTGGGTGAGGCGCAGCCCGGGCCGGGGAGCTCCGGAGCCTTGAGCCTGTGTGGGCAGGACTCCTTCCCCACGGCCTCTCCCCACCGGACTCTCACCTGAGCCACTCTACTGAGCTGTCACATTTCTCTGCGTTTTCTTAGAAGATTTGATTGGAACACAAGGGTTGTGACAGCAAAGTCTGGAAAAATCACTGGTATAATTCAGTCCCTCCTTTAACAGATGGAAGGAACTGAGGCCTTCAAGGAACCCAGAGTGACAGGCTGGCGACTGGAAGGGCCGGGACTAGAACCGGATGGTGGTGCTCCCGGCCCCGGGCGTCCCCGCGGCGGTGGTGGAGTACAGCCGAGCCCGGCTGCGGATCAGCCCAGGCTGGGCCCTGTCTACCTGAAGACTCACGGAAAGCGGGCAGTTCAGTGGGCCTGAGATGGGCGCCCGGCAAACCCCGAACCGTGGGCCTCTTCCTCCAGTGACCAGAAGCCTACGGGACGAGCTCGGACGGAGGCGGACTCTGTCCGGAGAACGTGTGTCCCGGCCCGGGCCGCCCACAGCACCACAACCCGGGGCCCACACGGCCAGGCCGGCCTCTAGGGAGGCTGCCCAACCTCGGGGCTCCTTGCCGGATCTCTCCCTGCACCCCGGTGACGTACGCTCACACCAGCGAATGCCCCCGCCTCTCTCTCTCACACGCGCACACACACAGGCCTTCGCTCACCCCATTGGGCTTGACTTTGCACTCAGCTTTTTTCCAGTCTTTCTTCCGGCAGTTGGTCTGCTGGAGCTTAAATTCCAGCCTCACAAAGGTCCCTGCAGGGAAGGGCTGCCGACAGACAGAGACAGGTCAGCAGCCGGCTGAGTGGACAGAGCGATTCCGATTCCTGGATGTGACTCCCCCCCAACCAGGTGGCACTTCCAAGGAGGCGGCTGGGATGCTGGCCTCCCGAGAACCGGGTGCTCAGAGCCCAGGCGCTTTTGCACCTGCTTCCTCGGAACAAGCTTGTGGCCCCCGTCCCCTCCCCTGCCCTCCCCTCCCCAGGCAGTGCCGCTGACCGTGTCCGTGGCACTGTCCACACCAATCTCCTTGAAGGCCCACTGAACAGGCGGGTGTTTGTGGAATTCTTCCAGGGCCACCTGCAGGCCCCGCTGCTGGGCCGCGGTGAGCTCCGCGCTGCCCACGCCCACCAGGCCCAGCCACAGCGCCAGCGGGATCAGCAGCTGCCACATGGCGTCACCTCTGTCGCCCCGGCCCCGCACAGAGTGTGTTCGGCTCCCTGGCCCTGCAGCTGGTGCAGGGGGCAGAGGTGGAGGGCAGGAAGTGGCCCTGAGATTCCCCTGGTATTCCCCTGGNCTAGGTGCTGAGCTGGCTTTTGTCCTCAGGCCAACAGCCTGGGAAGCCCTCCTGCCTCCCGCTACCACCGCTCGGCCTCCCGATTTCTTTCCCCCGTGTCGCCAGCCCCCTCTCGGCTCCCCCTACCTCAGCCTCTGCAGTGCGCTTCTCCCCCAGCGCCCTGAGCCCGCTGGCTCCCTCGCAGCCCTCGGAGCCCAGGCTTCCCTCGGCCCCCAAGGCTAACTCAAGGGGGAGGGGGAGGACACTGAATGGAAGCCAGCTGGAGGCCCGAAGGCCAGAATATTCTGGGGAGGACGAATACGAATTTTTTTGGGAGGACGTAAACACAAGGGAGGGGCCAGAGCAGGGTGGGTTGGGGGAACGGAGGATGCTTAACCCTCCCTGTGCTGGGGCTGCTTGTGGCCACTGGCCCTGCCCCTGCCCCCAGAAACCCAGGTCTCAGTCCCGCCCCACTGTTCTAGAGGCAGGCGCTCCCCCCTTTAACTCCTTTTCTGGGGCCTTCCCCACCACCCCTCTCCCAGCCCTCCTGATCCCCACCCCCAGCCCCGCCTGGGGCTGCCTGAGGCGTGGACCCACCCCCCGAACTCTGGTTACAGTCTTAGAATCAGGAGGTTACAGAGGTGGAAACAGAAGCCTCCTTGGTGAGAGATATCAGGGTGTTGCCTTACAGCAAAGGCTCATGGACGGACAGACGGACAGTCGGGTTGACGATCTCACCCTTGGAGCTGCTCCCTGTGGCTCCACCTTTCACCCAGCTGCCTCCCCAGCCCTCTCCCCTTCTCACCTCCTCTCCCGTGCCTCGGTCTCTGCTGCCCTTCTGCTGGCTGACTGTGGCAAGCCTGTCAGCCTCTTCCTGTCCCCCACCTTCCAATCCACGGTCCGGCCTCCATCTCCTCCCACTGCCCCCCCACCGCGGCCCCTCCAGCTGCCGGCCCTCCCAAGGCTCCTCCCCACCCCGTTAGGATAGGCCTGGGCAGCCAGCCCTCAAGACCTCCCACCTCCCATCCACCCTCCCGGGTCCCCGCCCTGCCTTGACTTGCCGCCTGACCTTCACCCCAACCCCGGCCAGTCCACCCTCCCCCCACCCCCCTTGGCTGAGGAGCCCAAGTGTTCAGCGGGCCTGGCCCAGCTTCTCCATGGTCCTGCCTCTGTGGGGCTGCCCTCTTCTTCGGCCCCTCCTGGGTGCCCGTCTCCAGCATCCTCAGACCCACGTTTCAGGAAATCCTTCCCCACAAATACAGACATCCTTAAATCTGATGAGGCCTTAGGAGTCCTTCAACCCCTCCCCCTGCGTCCCAGGCCACACACACACACACATACAGACACACACACACACAGAGACAGAGAGACAGACTGAGAGACAGATTGAGAGAGAGACAGGAGTATGGTGCCCAGCGATCCTTATCACCAGCAAGCATGTTCAGTCTTGATCCTGCGTATCTCATCCTTGGTGGTGGTGGATTCTGAGGTCTCATGGGAGCCTGCGGGCACGTAGGAACGGGGTGATGGAACTCATCGGGCTGGCATGGGAGGAGGGGGACACTGTCCAAATACCGCTCAGCCGCCACGCATCCTGAGCAAACAGGAGCTAGCTCAGGGACTTGGCGGACCAGGGACCAGCACTGCCATTTCTCTGGCTCCAGGCCCTCGGCTAATTACCCCAAACAGAGGGTCTCCTTTACCCTCCCCCAATCCCTGGAACTTCTGCTTCCTTCTCTGCCAGCTGGAGATCAGAAACTCCAGGCTACGGACTTGTTTGGAGGATTTGAGGACTTACTGGAAAGTGACTGATGGCTGAGGGTTTGGCACAAGTTTCCTCCCCTTCCCCATTCACCCCTGCTGTGCTCCTCCACAGGGAGCTGCAGATTCCTTTGCAATGTGCCCTGGGGGCACCACAGAGACCCTTGGCTTCTGCTGGCTCAGTCGGTTACCATGGTTCCTTCCGGCAGGCTTGTAGAGCGTGTCCTCTGCCTTGACCATGATTGTCTCCTCTCCGATCTTCTTTCTCCTGGTCAATTTATATCTTTTTATTCATTTACCATTGTTTTGACGGAGTTTTGGAAGGGAGTAGGGATAAACACGTGTGTGATCCACCATGTTTAGTCAGAGTCCATGAGTTATTTATATTGATAGTGTGTATCCACATACACACTATATACAATTACTATATATATGTGTATATATATATATAGTTATGGGCTAAATTGTGTTCCTTTAAAATTCATATGCTGAAGTCTTAACCCCAAGTACTTCATAATGAGACTGTATTTGGAGCTTGGACTTTAAAGAGGTAATTAAGGTAAAACAAGGTCATATGATGGGGGCTGGAGACGACCAATCCAATATGACTGGTGTTACAACAAAAGATTAGGACGCAGAAGGAGGACCATGAGAAGACGCAGGGAGGAGACAGCCATCTGCAGGCCAAGTAGAGGAGCTTCAATTTGGACTTTTGGCCACAAGAATTGTGAGAACAACTTTCTGTTGTTTGAAGTACCCGGCGTGTGGTCCTTTGTTGTGACAGTCCTAGCAAACCTACACACACACGCACAGAAGAAATCCTTTCCTAAGACGTGGTACTATGGACTCAACCCGATTATTAGAAAAGCCATGTTTTTGTCTATATGATACAATAATCGGTGAGCAAAAGAATGAGGCTAGCATGGCTAATACTAAGCTGAAAAAGAATCAAAATTGCCTTTTTAAGAATAAACATATGGGAGTGCCTGGGTAGGTCAGTCGGTTAAGCATCTGACTCTTGATTCAGCTCAGGGCATGATCTCACAATTCATGAGTTCCGAGCCCCACATCAGGGGGGTGATGCCAGTGGGGAACCTGCTTGGGATGCTCTGTCTCTTCCTCTCTCTTCCCCTCCCTGCTTGCTCTCTCTCTCTCTCTCTGTCTCTCTCAAAATAAGCTTAAAAAATAAAAGTATAAAACAAAAGAAGCAACATATGAATCTTGTATTTTATCTGGAAAAACTAAGAAAATAGGATGCCATTTTTAATGTTTTGATGTGGCAGGAAATGAAACTTAGATTTTAATCAGTGAAAAGTACCTTAACATTAACATACCATACCATACCCTTTCAAGGAAATTCAGCAAAAGGATAAAAGGAATTTGCACCTTTATGAAGTACATTTAAATAGTCAGCTTCAGGGGCACCTGGGTGGCTCAGTCAGTTAAGCAGCCGACTTTGGCTCAGGTCATGATCTCACAGTTCCTGGGTTTGAGCCCCACATCAGGCTCTGTCTCTCAAAAGTAAATATCCCCAAAGACAAGGGAATCAAGAGCAAAAATGAACTATTGAGACCTCATCAAGATTAAAACCTTCTTTACAGCAAAGGAAACAATCCATAAAACTAATAGCCGGAATGGGAAAAGATAGTTGCAAATGACATATCAGATAAAGGGCTAGTATCCAAAATCTATAAGGAACTCACCAAACTCCACACCCGAAAAACAAACAATCCAGTGAAGAAATGGGCAGAAGACATGAACAGACACTTCTCCAAAGAGGACATCCAGATGGCCAACAGACACATGAAAAGATGTTCAGAATCCCTCCTCATCAGGGAAATACAAATCAAAACCACACTGAGATACCACCTCACGCCAGTCAGAGTGGCTAAAATGAACAAATTAGAGGACTCGAGATGCTGGCGAGGATGTGGAGAAACGGGCACCCTCCTACACTGTTGGTGGGAATGTAAACTGGGGCAGCCCCTCTGGAAAACAGTGTGGAGGTTCCTCAAAAAATTAACCATAGAACTCCCCTATGACCCAGCAATAGCACTGCTAGGAATTTACCCAAGGGATACAGGAATGCTGATGCATAGGAGCACGTGTACCCCAATGTTCATAGCAGCACTCTCCACAATAGCCAAATCATGGAAAGAGCCTAAGTGTCCATCAACGGACGAATGGATCAAGAAGATGTGGTTTATCTCTACCATGCAATACTACATGGCAATGAGAAAGAATGAAATCTGGTCACGTGTAGCAACATGGATGGACCTTGAGGGTGTTATGCTGAGCGAAATAAGTCAGGCAGAGGACAAATACCATATGTTTGCACGTATAGGAGGATTAGGAGGAACTAACGGAGGACCATGGGGGAGAAGAAGGGGGAAAATAGTGGGGGAGAGGGAGAGAGGCAAACCATGAGAGACTCTTGAATGGCAAGAACAAACTGAGGGCAGATGGGGTGGGGGAAGGGAGAGGGGGGTGATGGGCATGGAGGAGGGCACTTGTGGGGATGAGCACTGGGTGTTATATGGAAACCAACTTGGCAATAAACTATTTAAAATAAAAAAAATAAATAGCTTCATGATGCAAGAATATTTTCCTAAATCAAAGTGGCCAGAGGGCAAATACCAAGGTGAATATCCCACAGAACTCATGGAGTCCATTAAACCTCACTCAGCGATCTACCACTAGATGGAAATGGTGAGCACAAGCTAGGTCCTTTTCACTCAGCCAGGTTTTTCAAAGAACAGGCTGTAGAATTATTTTTCTTACATACTTGCGGTAGCCTATGGTCACTTTTTGATTTATGGTTGCACTGTAAGAAGTTCTTTTGGCTCCATCTGACCCATAAATCATTCCAATCTGTTAAAATGATTTTTATCTACCATCCACACATTTGTTAGAACCATAAACCAGGGCAGGCACAGATAATAAGCAGCATCTCCACCAGTGGAAGGTACTTAGAGCAGTTTGGAGGCTATGAAATGAAATACTTTCCAAATGTTCTTTTTAAAATGAATTTTATTTTGTATATTGTCGAATGTAGTGATTTAGTGGAATGTTACTATGTAGTAGTTAAGCATGTTAATATTGTTGTAATTTAAAAAAACAATAGAGAGAGAGAGCGAGCCAGGGAGGGGCAGAGAGCCAGGGAGACACAGAATCGGAAGCAGGCTCCAGGCCCTGAGCTGTCAGCACAGAGCCCAACACGGGGCTTGAACCCACAAACTGTGAGATCATGACCTGAACATAAGTGGGATGCCCAACCGACTGAGCCACCCAGGCACCCCCACTGCTGTAATTTCTAATAACGTCCTCAGAATAAACCTTCTCAAGTCCTGTTTAGAGGAAACTCTTCTCATGTGTTAAGACAGCAGAGGCAAACCACTTCTGAGAACATCTGCGATCCCACTGGCCAATTCTGAAGGCATCAAATTTAACTGTGACCCAGATTTGGTCTTAGAACAGGGGAGAAGGCTCCGAGTTGAAGTCAGGTTTTACATTCTGACTCACCACGTGGATTTGTTTGAGAGGAGCCTGGGTGGGAGGCAGCTCAGGCCGGAGGTAGCGCTTTCCGTATTTGGTGAACATGTACAGATTTGGTAAACACGTACACCTGCCTCTGCTGAACTGCAAAGGCTTCACAGAGATTCTATTTAGAATTTCCTTGTGTTTCCAAATCAAGCTGGGCTTTTAGTAGATTTTAAACTATGAATGGATACCCACAGGCTTCCAAATCCATCTTCTGAATTAAGTTGAAGAAGACACAGCCCGATGCCAGCCTGGAGTAGAAATAGACCTGGCGTCATCATAGCAGAGGAGATTTGACCTTGAAAGGGTGAAAATGGAGATCTCCAGGGAAAGTCAAGTACCTCCTCTCTTGGCTGAGACGCCAAAAAGATTTGTTGCCACTCTTCCTGGCAGCGTGTGGTCCTGAGAGCCAATCACCAAGTAGCGGTAAACGTGGTCGCCAGGGCGTCCGGCGCCCTCCTCCCATTGAGCTTCGGTCCCCCTCAGAGCCAGAGGCTCCTCAAAGGTTCTCGCATTCCTGTCATTCTGGAATAATGCTCTTGATAGAAGAATATGTCTAAGGCACCCCTACCTATAGTCAGAGCCCTTCAAGGGGGTAAGTGTCTTCTTTGCCTCCCTCACATACTGATTGGAGTTTTCCCATGAGGAAAAGAGGTCTTTTTCTCTCACTCAGAGTTCTGTGAGACTCGTATCATCGGCTCAACGAGCAGGGCCAAGTGGGAGAGAGTTTGAGGTCTGCTGGTAATGACGGTCCAGACTGCTGCCTCCACACCTGTGTTCTAACCCAGTTCACTCAGCGTGGGCTGGAGCTCTTCCGTTTCCTCATTCATTTGGCCCACGGCACCTGGCGTTCCTACCATGAACCTGAAGCCTTTCTAGAGGCAGCTACAGTAGACAAGACAGGAGGGATCCCTGCTTCCTAAGTGAGTCCATATCTACAGGGTTTCCCCGCAGGTGACAAGAGCTATGCGGAACAGTGGAGCCAGGCAGGGGAGCTGGAAGGTGATGGGGCAGGAGCGGGTGAGGGCTGATTAAAGACCCTCTCATCCGTGCTCAGGTCGCAGTCTGGAGTCTATGAATGTTACCTTATGTGGCGAAGGGGACTGCACAGGTGAGTAGGCTGAGGATTTTGAGATGGGGAGATCATGTTGGGGAGCTATAATTAAAAACAAAATCTCCTACCGACCCAGAAAAACTCTCCACAAAGGCAGAAGAGAAAGAAAACAGGTTTGTTATCAAGTAAGCATGAAACCGGAAAGGGATGTACGTTACAGACAAGGAAAGGTATGCTAAGAGATTAGGAAAACAGAAAGAGATCTCACCCTGTTACGCAGCCCAGCCGATGCACCTAACACACACACACACACACACACACACACACACACACACACACACACACACACTCAAGATAAAGAGTAAACTAGTCCTTCCCGGATTTGTCACCGTGGTTCACCGTGAACTCACCTGGTGACTGGGGTAGCCACCTGTGTTTGCTCATTGCCTTTGTGCAAAGAAAAGTACACGGCTTCTATCTTTATGACAGGAGGTGGGTTCGCAGCTTGGAGCCAGGCACCCGCAGAAGTCAGGCTCCCCACCTCCCTCCCGTGGGGAGCGGGACCCAGGGTCACCATCTCCCTTGCTGTTTACCTATCAGAGAGGTGGCTCCCAGGGCTTCGGAAAAGAGGCCTGGGTTGTAAAGCTGGCAAGAGGCTTGTGTGGCTTTTAAAAAGATTTACGTGCATCTCCAAGGGGCAGAGAATAACTCTCAATGACAACTTTACTTTTTTTTAATTTGTTAATGTTTATTTATTTTTGAGAGAGAGAGAGACAGAGCATGAGTGGGGGAGGAGCAAAGAGAGAGGGAGACACAGAATCCGAAGCAGGCTCCAGGCTCTGAGCTGTCCGCACAGAGCCGGACGTGGGGCTCGAACTCATGAATCGTGAGATCATGACCTGAACAGAAGCCAGACACCCAACCAACTGAGCCACCCAGGAACCCCACAACGACAACTTCTCTCAAGCAAAATGCTCTAGGGAAAGGGGTGGGGAGGGAGAGTCTCTCCCTTTTTGCACCAGGGAGAATTAAAGCTAACTTTTCATAGTTTTAACTTGTATTTGCCCTCGCAGTTAGCCTGGATTGTCTGGGTGGCCCCAACAACGTGATCACAGTGGTCCTCACCAGAGGGGAGCAGGGAGAGCTCTGACTCCAGCAGGGACAGATGTGACAGCCCAAGTGACCTGCTACACTGCTGGCCTCCAAGCTGGAGAAAGGGGCCC
>NW_027532232.1:5347841-5349207 GCF_008692635.1 Crocuta crocuta
GGGGGGGGCGGAGAGGGGAGACACAAGTTGCAGCTCTAGAAGCTGCGGAAGGTGAGGAGACCAGATTTTCCCTTAGAGCCTCCGGAGGGAACACAGCCCTGCCGACCCCTCCATTCCTGCCCAAGCTGATTTTGGACTTCTAGCCTCTTCTGGAACCGGGAGAGAACGCATGTTGTCCTCAGCCACCAGATCGGTGGTAATGTGTCGCAGCCACAGCCGGCCACAGGACACTCCTTCAAGTGGGAGGTGCCGAGAGGGGAGAGGTTCACTGGGAAGCACGGTTTTGAGGGGAGGAACCCTGAGCGGGGATCTGAGGAAAGTGATGAGTGATCCCGGCGGAAGGCCGCCGTGGGGGGACCGGGCTCCTGTGTCTGGGCAGCGTCCAGCCTGACCAGGGCCGGGGGTGCCGGGGACAGAGGTGGGCGCGGTCAGGCCTGGTGGAACTGGAAAGAAACTGGCCATCTGAGGCCATCGAATGGAGGGCCACGCTGGCCTGGGGTGGCAGGGACAGTACGGGAGGCTGCTCCAAAGGGCCCGGAGCAGTGGGGGGCACAGCTGGGAGCTCCCCCACCCCCACCCCCAGCCCCGGGCACTGGCCTCGCTGCAGGAAATCAGATCGCTACCTGGTTCTTTCTGACCAACTGTGCTTTTCCTTTCAGAAACAAAACAGACTCCTGGAAGAGACGCAGCAGGACAGTGTCAGGTGCAGCTGTTGGGGGGACCTTTGCTCTCCGTCTGGGGCTGCTCTTACAGCACCGTCTTGCCTTTACACAGGGAGGGGCGCTTTGATCTTTTCCTGAGGCGTTTCCACGACACAGAGCAAGCTCCTTTAGCCCAAGGACGCCAGCCGGGGACACTTAGGGCCTTCCTGGGGCGGGGGCGGGGGCGAGGCTGCTTTCTGCCCAGGGCCCTGCGGGGGAGGCTCACGATGATGGCTGCCATCACCAAGGTCACCTGGGACTTTGGGCCTCCTCCCGGGGCTGCCGGCAAACCCCTGGGGCTGGCCCTGTGAGGGTTTCAGGTCTGCCCTCGGGAGGGAGGCCATCTCAAGCCAGAGTCAACTGTCAGTTGCATTAGAGGGAAGTTCTCCTCTCCGGCTCCCTACTCTCCTCCAGCTTTTCAACAGCCATCCATTCAAAATCCGTCAGCAAGCACTTGGCTTCATTTCACATTAAGCGCTACCCCCAAGGGAGAGTTCCGTCGCTAAAGCAGGGCGACGAGTCCTCTCACCATCCCTTCGAGTTGTGGGAAAATAGCGAGGACCATTTGTGTGTGGCCCATGACGGGGTGAGCGCGTGGCCCAGTGGCAGATGCCAGGCGCCGCCTCCATATATGTCGGATGTCCAGCGAGTCCTGTGGGGCCTGC
>NW_027532232.1:5350479-5357302 GCF_008692635.1 Crocuta crocuta
GTGTGGGTGTGTGGATGCAGGTTTCCTTCTTGCAGATACAGGACGGCTTCCAGGCAATACTTGATCCTGGGGCTCACGGGTGGCTCCGATGGTTGAGCATCTGACTCTGGATTCTCACTCAGGTCATGATCCCAGGGTGGTGAGATGGAGCCCCGCCTCCGGCTCCGCCCTGGATGTGGGGGTCGGTTTCAAATTCTCTCTCCCCCTCCTGCTTGCACACATGCTCTCTCTCTAACATAAAAAAATTAAAAAAGATGATACGATCTAACAAGACATGTTAAACAATACTCAATCCTCTTGATAGAGGATTTCTGGAGACAGGATGCCCCTCATCCCCGGACATGCCCACCTACTTTGTCATCTAATCCACCAGCGGGAGCCAGCCACCGGTGGAGGGGAAGGGGATCCTCCCCGAACCCCTGACAGGTTTTGCTGTCCAGTGGGCCGTCTACCCTGTCCAGCTCCATCCTTCTGTGACAAGGATGTCAGAGCTACTCCACCGGGGTAGGCCACTTGGCTGGCTGCTTGTACCGCCCCCCAACATCCTCCTCTAAGGCACATCGAGGGGTGAAGTCTCAAATACCAAGGCCTAGAATTCCTGGCTGGCATAAAGGGAGCAATCCCTCCTCTGTTCATTTCCTCTCTCAGAGCGAGGGCCCCATCATTTCTTTCTTCGGCTATGCCTGAAGGGGAAGTTACAGCAAGTGGTTAATTCCACTGGGGGCCAGCGAGTGAGGGAGTAGTTTATGACTTCAGCGAAGAGCCTTTCAGCTAAGAAATCCTGGTTACCAACAGATGAAGATACTTTGGGGGTCCATGAAGGAATTTCCCACCGAGGGTGCTTGCGGGAATGTGGTGTTGGATGTACCACACTTAGCCATGAACCGATATACAGCTCGTAATTACTCTGTGCTGGCCCAGCACCTGGTGCTTTCCCACACATACGACCTTAAGAGTAGGGCCAGTTTCCTATCAGCCCCTAACTAGCTGTGTGGCCTTGGGCAAATTCCTTAACCTCCCTGAGTCTCTGCAGTTTCCTTTGTAAAACACTAGAAGAGTGTATTTTCCAGGGCTGTTAAGAGGATATATTGAGGAATATCTGTGAAGTTTATCACCATCTCTGACACCAGATAAGGACTCCCTACATGTTAACTTCCCTTACTAAGTATTTAGGTAAAAACTAGAGTATCTTCTGAATGCACTGAAAGACAAATCTGTCTTCTGTAACCACCAAACTTGATATATATTGTACACTATGCTATGAATCTATTTTCGGAACCCCAAAATTACATGATCTGACGGAGGGGTTTTTTTTCATGTTTGTGAATTTTATTATGTGAAAAATATAAAACTTCTACATTTAATCTACAAATAGAAACCTTGACTTTGAGAAGTAAAATAAGACCTGAACAAAGGAGGGACCGAAATCTCAAATCTCTTCAAATGGATTTTAAAATATTGACAAGAAAAATGTTAAAATGGGGGCAAGTTCTAAAGTTTATGTGGAAGAATAAACGAGTGACTGTAGCCAAGAAAGTTTTTTGGGGGGAGGGGGGAAAGAATCTGTGTGTGGGGGAAGTACTTACATTATTAGATATTAAAACTTATTTTCTATGACAAAAATATACACATAAAATTTAATTTGGGGTACAGCGGTTGCTCTATATATGATACCCAAGGCAGAAACCCTAAAACCCTTTTACTTTATAAGAAACGAGCCCCCAAACAATGTGAAATAAAGCCAATTTGCCAACTTTTATTTTATTTTTTTTAATGTTTTATTTATTTCTAGGAGAGAGAGAGAGAGAGAGCGTGAGCAGGGGAGGGTCAGAGAGAGAGGGAGTCACAGACTGAAACAGGCTCCAGGCTCTGAGCCGGCAGTCAGCACAGAGCCCGACGCGGGGCTCGAACCCACGAACCGCGAGATCATGACCTAAGCGAAAATTGGACGCCTAACCGACTAAGCCACCCAGGCGCCCCTGCCAACTTTTAAAAATGGACAAACAGAGGGGGCACCTGGGTGGCCCAGTCGGTCAAGGGACTGACTGTTGACGTTGGCTGGGGTCTTGATCTCAAGGTCGTCAGTTCGGCCCCCACGTGGGGCTCTGTGCTGGGCATGGAGCCTACTTAAAAAAAAGACATACATTCAAATAGAAAAGTGAGCAAAGGGACATTAGCAAATTCGCAAAAAAGAAAATACAAAACAGCAACAAGTAACTCTGAAAAAACAAGCCAGCTAACTAGCAATCTAGGAAATGAAATATGAAATTCAAAACAATGAGCAATGACTTTAAATTTGAAAAAATAGCCTGTGTTATCAACAATACGGAAAAATGGGCATTTCTCAAGGGAAAGCTAATGAATTTTCCTGGAAGGTAATTTAGAAAGCATTTAAAAAATACACTGTGCCTTTGATCCATCAGTTGCCCGCTCCTGGAATTTTAAAGTCAGGCATGTACAATAAAGGATGAAACTATAATGATCAATGATACAGAAAAACAAGAAAATGTATCTGTACATTTATTCTGCCATTAAGAATCATGTCATAAAAGAATATCCAATAAAATGGGAGAAAAGGCAGAATACATTTTTGCAACGCATCATCCTAAGTACATCAAACATGCATAGATAAGCATAGAAAAAACATCGGAGGAGACCTATGAAATGTAACGGATCTAAAAGTAGGGGAGATTTTTATGTTCTATTTCCTACTGATGCAAAAGATTTGTTTTAAAAATGATTCTATACTCAACACTGACTTTGTTGAAAAGCAAAGAAGTGCACGACACTTTTAGCCTGGAAGCCCCAGGAAGTGTTTGGTTTGGAAAGCCACGGCCACCTGCTCCGTGGTGAGTCATGGGCGCAGGCTCGCACCTGCCTCCGCACTCGCCAACCGGCTGCTGCGCGGTTTCAAGCGAAATGCCCGGCGCGGGAGCTGCCCCTGGGCCAGGCCCCGTGCCCCCGGCCCCGGGAAGCCGGAACGCCTGCTCGTGGTAATTTCTGGAATTAGGGCATTCCCTTTGTAAAGTTCACGCGATCGGGCCTTTCCTCTCTCCGCTTGTGAACAAACCAGAAGCCAGACTTTCGGGTCAGCCGCGCCGCCCCCAGCCACGGGTATTTCGATCCTGCAGCGCTGCCAGGGGTCGAGGTGGCCCACGGGGGCCGCAGCAGTGCAGGGGTGGCCCGGAGGCCGCAAGCGCCCTCTCAGAAGTCAACAGGGCCAGGTCTGGCCCAGGGACCGCTGTGCGGCCACGCGGTCGCGCAGGGGCGCGCGTCCTCCATAGGGACAAAGGGTCGGGAAACTTGATCTGGGCCCGTCCCGGAAAATCCGGGCTGCGGTCGCCATGGCTACCGAGCGGGGCTCGNGCGCACCCCGCCGGAGAGGTTCGTCCCGGGCAGGGCGCGGGGTTCCACGCGGGCCGGAGGCCGGCGGCCCTACCTGCCGGGCGCGTGACTGTGTGTGCGCTGTTTGTGTGTGTGTGTTGGGGGGTGGGGGGACAGTGCTGGACCGAATGCGGGGGCGAGCCCGCGCACCTGCGCACAGGCTCCGCGAGGTGCGCTCTGCGTGGGGACCCGAAAGGGCCCACTCGGGGTGCGCGGAGCCGTATGTCCGCGACGTGGACGGGGGACACGCGCGAAAACAAAAGGGGGGGTGAGGGGGGGTCTCCACGACCCTTTGCCATCCAGAAGGGGCAAGGGGATTGTGACCGAGACCTAGCCACACTAGCTCGCCCTACGCAGCCCCTTGGGAAGTGGGCCTGGAATTCCTGTTGGGAGGAGGGTGGGGGAAGGGGAGCCAGCAGGGATTCCAGAGTTTCTGCCATCGGCCGGCCTTTGGCCATCAGCATGGAGAATTCGTGCTGTGACCTTACCAGTGGAGGAAATGACCCCCAAACGCTGGCGTGTACTTCCTTGGTGAAGGGGGCACATCCGTTTATTAATCCAGTATCCATTAAGGTTCCTCTGCCGGGCATGGTGTCGGGCTGGGGTGGGGGAGGGGGTTGTGGCTGGCGAGGACACAAAGATGACTGTCCTGGAGGAGCTCAGAGCTTCACGCGTGTTTTCTCTCCCCTCCCCGCAGGTAAGGCTGGCCTCTCTGCGCTGGGAGGCCTGAGCTCTGCCATGGGGGTAGGGGTGTCTTTACTGCTGCAGTTTTCTCTGACATCTGGGGGCTACCAGAGTGTGGGCCGAAGCAGGCGCTACAGCCGCGGAAGTATCCCCAGGAGCATCCCCAGGAGGAGCTGGAAAAAGCCTCATCTCCAGCTCTACGGTCTCCAGGGTAGTGTCTGGTCTCCTTTGTTGGGTTCCCACACCATTCCACAGCCCCAGGGCTCAGGTCTCCTCCTGGAGGAAGGAAGTCACCTGTAGGGGGGAAGGATCACAGTTCCAAACCAGTCCTTGCGCTCAAGTCTGGCGGTGAGGACTGAGTCATGTCTGAGCTCCTCCAGAGTTCTGCTCTAGGGGATATGGGAGGATGTGCCTGGAGCCGGCAGTGAAGGTTCATTAAGAGGCTACCTACCATATCTACCAGCCACCCCTCAGTGGCTCTAGGAAGCTGTGCTCGAGGAATCTGGGCTCCCTGGCACGGCAGAATAGCTGAATGTGGGGCAGCCCCTGGTGGGGTTGTGGCACGACCTGGCAAGGAACCGAGATTACAGTCTGATCTTTCCTCCCCTTCTCTTGCCCCAGTAATACCCACCATCCCGGGGGAGGCAGGGATCCGGCCCGGAGGGTAACAGGCGGTTAAGTGTTCCTTGGATTCCCCAGCGCTTTCCTTCTTGCTATGTCCTAATCATGTGTGGGTGTGGGTGGGGGCGCGGGGGGAGGGGGGGAGGAGGGCAGGCAGGCAGGCAGTGTGCGGGCACAGCCAGGACAGACCGGCGCCTGGCGTTCTGCAGGGCTGGCAGTATCCTCCAAGCGCTGCCCTCCTGTTCCCCAGAAGCGCTGTTCTCTCTTGCTCTCCAGGCTTTTCTACCCTGAGCCACTGAGGTTAGGGTGGCCAGCAATACCTCCCCTATGGTGCGATTAGAGCCCCGGAGATGGTAAATAGGATAAGGGCTCTAGAAGTTTCTGTGGGAGCTGTACGAACCCCCGGGGTTTTAGAGGCAAGAACACTGGCTGGGAGAACACTGGCTGGGAGTTCAGCAGACCTGTCCCCTAGTCTGGGCTCTGCTCTTGGCTTACTGTGTCCTCTCCGGCAAGTCCCCGCTTCTTTTTATGCCTCAAAGTTGCTTCATCTATCAAACAGGGAGCTTAATGTCTGTTCATCCAGCCTGACAAGTGTTGCTGTGAAGCTCAAGTGTAGCAACAGGAAGTAGTAGAAACAAGCTGAGGGCAGCGGGGAAGCACTTGAAAAGTGGAAAGCACTAGAGGGAGAGGTGACTGCGCTTTCCGGTGAGTCCTGAGGCAGGAATGTTCGTGCAGCCAACGCGGGAGAGTTTACTCCGTGCCAGACACTGGGGTGACTGCCACGAGGGGGATTCCAAGAAGTGTCAGAGTTCCTCCCTTCTGGTAGTTTCCGGGCGCAATGAATCCTTAGGACAAATACCCTTGAAATGGTATCTGTATTTTTTTAATGTTTTATTTATTTCTGAGAGAGAGACAGCGTGAGCAGGGGAGGGTCAGAGAGAGAGAGGGAGACTCAGAATCTGAGTCAGAATCAGAATCAGGCTCCAGGCTCTGATCTAGCTGCCAGCTCCAACCCACCAACGGCGAGATCATGACCCGAGCTGAAGTCGGACACTCAACCGACTGAGCCACCCAGGCGCCCCACAAATACCCTTGAAATGGTATCTAGAAGCCCACAGTTGAACTAATGCAGAACATAAAAGGAAATAGAAGAGCAGTCCTGATTCAAGGGCTCTAGCAGTTCAGAGGGATGAGCTCCTCTCCGGCCTGGGGTCGGCCAGGGAGGAACAGGGGCGGGATGAATCGATCTCCAGAGTGACACTGCTTTTCCACCCTCAGCAGAGGAAGAACCCATGCTGGAGCGTCGCTGCAGGGGCCCCCTGGCCATGGGCCCGGCCCAGCCCAGGCTCCCTGGGCCCTCCCAGAAGTTGCCCCAGACCCTGGAGAAGGAGCCCCGCGGGCTGAGGTTACAAGGCACTTCCGTGGCCCAGTCGGGCAGCCAAGCCCCGGGCAGGGCCCACCGCTGTGCCCACTGTCGAAGGCGCTTCCCGGGCTGGGTGGCCCTGTGGCTTCACGCCCGACACTGCCAGGCCCGGCTGCCCCTGCCCTGCCCCGAATGCGGCCGGCGCTTCCGGCACGCCCCCTTCTTGGCGCTGCACTGCCAGGTCCATGCCGCCGCCACCCCAGATCTGGGCTTCGCCTGCCACCTCTGCCGGCAGAGCTTCCGAGGTTGGGTGGCCCTGGCTCTGCATCTGCGAGCCCACTCGGCCGCAAAGAGGCCCATCGCCTGCCCTGAATGTGAGAGACGCTTCTGGCGACAAAAGCAGCTTCGAGCTCACGTGCGGAGGTGCCACCCCCCAGCCCCGGAGGCCCGGCCCTTCATATGCGGCAACTGTGGCCGCAGCTTTGCCCAGTGGGACCAGCTGGTGGCTCACAAGCGGGTTCACGTGGCCGAGGCCCTGGAGGAGGCAGCAGCCAAGGCTCTGGGGCCCCGGCCTCGGGGCCGCCCGGCCGTGACCGCCCCCCGGCCCGGCGGGGACGCCGTCGACCGCCCCTTCCAGTGCGCCTGCTGCGGCAAGCGCTTTCGGCACAAGCCCAACTTGATCGCCCACCGCCGCGTGCACACGGGCGAGCGGCCCCACCAGTGCCCCGAATGCGGGAAGCGCTTCACCAATAAGCCCTACCTGACCTCACA
>NW_027532232.1:5357539-5380982 GCF_008692635.1 Crocuta crocuta
CTTCGGCTGCGAGGACTGCGGCCGCAGCTTCCGGCTGGAGCGCTTCCTGCGGGCCCACCAGCGGCAGCACACCGGGGAGCGGCCCTTCACCTGCGCCGAGTGCGGGAAGAACTTCGGCAAGAAGACCCACCTGGTGGCGCACTCGCGGGTGCACTCGGGCGAGCGGCCCTTCGCCTGCGAGGAGTGCGGGCGCCGCTTCTCCCAGGGCAGCCACCTGGCCGCCCACCGGCGCGACCACGCCCCCGAGCGGCCCTTCGTCTGCCCGGACTGCGGCAAGGCCTTCCGCCACAAGCCCTACCTGGCGGCCCATCGGCGCATCCACACCGGCGAGAAGCCCTACGTCTGCCCGGACTGCGGCAAGGCCTTCAGCCAGAAGTCCAACCTGGTGTCCCATCGGCGCATCCACACGGGCGAGCGCCCGTACGCCTGCCCCGACTGCGACCGCAGCTTCAGCCAGAAGTCCAATCTCATCACTCACCGCAAGAGCCACATCCGGGACGGCGCCTTCTGCTGCGCCATCTGCGGCCAGACCTTTGACGACGAGGAGAAGCTCCTGGCCCATCAGAAGAAGCACGATGTCTGAGAGGCGAGGGGGCCCGGGAGTCCTTCACAGGGGAGCGTTGCCGGGGGTCTGGGCCGTCGGGGGAGGGGGCCTGTGTTGCTGCAGGTGTAGGCGAGGGGTGGGAGAGGCAGCGAGTGTGCTGGGACCCTGTTAGAGAGAGAGACCACTGGCGGGCCGCAGGGACCCCGGCCTCCAGCTGGTGTGCGCTAAGGTTGTCCTGACCGTCCTGTGCCCTGGAAAAGTAGCAATAGCAGCCCCACCTTATTCTTAGAGCGCTCTGGCCGGAGGGGCCACCAGGGGGCAGGAAGACCCTTCCCCGCTGGTGTTAACGCCTTAATGTCCTTGTCCTTTATTATGAATTCCTTCAGCTGGTTCTTTTTCTTTTTTTTTTTTTTGGAAGTAGGCGTGGTGCAGTCCTTAGTAAAAGAGCACTTGGGAGGAAAAGTGGACCAGCTGGATACACCTGGGAGAACCTGCTGGCCCTGTTAGGCAGCACCTGGGCCTTTTCCAGCACTGAGAGGTGAGGCCGTGCTGCTCTAACCTGTCTCACCCCCGTCCCCCTCCTCCTGCCCCTGAACAGGCACCGGGACTCAGAGAGGCCCATCTGCTGTTAGCGCTCAGCTCCACCCTGTCCCTCCCCATGATCAGCGCACCACCCTCCCGGCGCTCCGAGCATCCCCTGACTAGTCAGCAGCCCAGTGTCCAGGTTTTTGTCTGAACACCCCAACCCTCCACTCCTTCTGGAACTCAACATGGTGGAAAGGACTGGCCCGTTGATAACGGAGGGCCAGCCGGAAGGAAGACAGGGGCGAGGTTCCTTTTCAGCACTTCTAGGGTTTGGATGCCCGGTCTCGGCTTGAACACTTAGGTGACAGGTAGTCCCCACCTCCTGAGGCCCTGGTCCTACTGTAGGATAATTCTAATTGTTAGAGATTCTTCCTTAGAATGAATGGAATCTGCTTTCCTGTAATTTCTACCTACTGGGGGCTTGTTCTGCTCTCTGGAATGAAACAGAACAGCCGCTTACCCTCCTTTTCAAACTAGAGAATAAAGATTTGGTTTTAGAGCTGGTGGCTGAGTGTTCCTTTCTCCCGGGAGCTGTGTAATTTGAGAGAGGAGGAGCACACTCTGCCCTGAGGAGGGAGGGCTTTGGGGAGGGGCGGTTGGAAACAGGAAGTGCCCCACCCCAGCTCCTGTGCACCCTGCCTGCAGTGCTTCCTGGGGGAGGCCAGGCGCACCCCGCAGGTGGGGCTGTTTCTCCAGGGGGTTAGCTTTCCGTGGGGTCGGGTCAGACTTGTCGGGTGCCGGTTATCAGGAGTTAAAGGGCTGATGTGAAGGTCCGGCAGTGCCTTCCAGGCCGGCCGGCTGCTCTTCCCCCCCATCGGCCACTCTTCCCCCCACCGGCTGTTTCATACAAGTTTGGGTGCCTATTTTTTGGCACATATCAGGAGGCCCTTTCCCTGCCAGTTTTAGTAATTCCTGCACAGATCCCGCACCTAGCACGCGGCGCATAATAATCACCACAATATATTTCTGTGAGTGGCACCTTGCAAAGGAGTCTTACCTAAATCATCTCACGTGATGCTTGTGTGGTGGATGCCCTTCTACGGATGAAAACATTTGCTCAGGGTCATATGACTGATAATCACCAGAGGCGATGTAAACCCAGGCCTGTCTGGTCCCTTCACCTGTGCTTCTGACCACTGCCACGTGTTTGTTGGGTGAATTCAGTACGCTGCTGCTTTCAGTGAAGATAATTATTAAGCGCCTACCGTGTGCTTGACGTTGTAATGGAAACTAGGGGTTTACCAAGACTTGTCCTTACCCCTAAGAGGCCTAAGTATGGGGAGGATGTATATGTGTACACAAGTAATGGCAGAGGATGGGGGTGAGTAGGACTCCCAAGTGTGGGGGATGGAAGCAGATCACTTCCAAGTTTCATGTTGGTTTATGAGGGCAGGGAGCCACTCGAAAACCGGTGTAGTTAATGGCAAATTATCTTTCAGACACTGGAAGCATTGTATCAAGAATGCCTCACTTTCAATATCTCTCTTTAGGGGACCCTGGGGCTTCAAGGGAAGGGGAGCCATGCTTTTTTGGTGGGGGGGCAGGAAAGTAGGTCAGTGTCTGGAGATGATGCGCAGGGAGCAGGAGACGGTCCTCGGGCATCTAGGGTTTATACTTGCCGGTTGGGGAAGGGGATGTGGGAGAGAGACTCTGACCAAGGCTCCTGACTGTGAAAAATCATCACTTTTATTTAAAAAAAATTTTTTTTAATGTTTATTTGTGTTTGAGAGAGACACAAGTGGGGGAGGGGCAGAGAGAGAGAGAGGGAGACACAGAATCCGAAGCAGGCTCCAGGCTCTGAGCTCCGAGCTGTCAGCACAGAGCCCGATACGGGGCTCGCACTCGCCAACTGCGAGATCATGACCTGAGCCAAAGCTGGACACTTAACTGACTGAGCCACCCGAGTGCCCTGAAAAATCATCCCCTTTAAAGGAAATGCTTAGCATGTGGGGGAGACCGGCACTACATGTCCACTAGTGCTGGGCTGCACCTGCTTTGGGGTAGAGATGGTGACGAGGGGTCCAAAGTTTGGGGAAAGCCCCAGAAGTGGCCTTGAGGAGGCTGGTAAAGCTGGAACCGGGTGAATTTGTCTGTGGGTCCTTTCTGGGTCCCTTGGGGGACCCGGTGGTTCCCAAGTCCTTGCTCAGCACGGTGCATGCTGACAGCAGTCTTGAAGGAGGAAAGTCTCAGGTTGGAGGGCACAGCGCTGCAGACAAGAGCTACGCTTCTCTTCTGAGGTGTCCGGTTTTATTCCCCTCCTTCTCCTTCTACAGTTACAAAAGTACTAAATTAGCTTGTCAAAATTTAATAATACAGGCATATATTTGTTAAATGTGTAAGTCTTTCATTCCCCCCTCCCTCCCCATTCTGTTCTGTCTCTTTTTTTCTTCATTTTTTAAAATGTTTGTTTATTTTTGAGAGAGAGAGAGAGTGCACTCATGGGCGTATGCAAATGGAGGAGGGGCAGAGCGGGGACAGATGATCAGAAGCAGACTCTGTGCTGATAGCAGAGAGCCTGATGTAGGGCTCGAACTCCCAAACCTCAAGATCCTGACCTGAGCCGCAGTGGGAGGCTTAACCAACTGAGCCACCCAGGCGCTCCGTCTCTCTTTTTTTCCTTAATGTAAATAGGATCCCAGATGTGCTTCATTCTTTCGGTCCTTGAAACACTCTTGGTCATGAAATGTCAATCTGGACGGAGGTCTTTCACTCTGTAGAGGAGGAACCATGTCCAGAGAGAAGTGCTCTTCTCACTCATATCCAGTGGCAGATGTGGAACTGGTATACTGGAATTCCACAAGCCTTTGTTAAACCTTCCGTAGGGAATCAAGAAAATAAAGGGGTGAATGGGGTTCTGTAAAAGGTTGATGGCCTAGTGGTATCTGGCCTCTGTGTAGGGTTCTATGCTTTATAAATGTTTCCATAGACAACAGAACAATTTGGGTCCTGCAGAAATCCAGGAAGGTAGGTATGTAACTAGGAAATTATTAACTCGTTTACAGAGAAGTCAAAGTCCAGCGACAGAAAAGTATCTTTTGTATAAACTGCACAGAAGTTAGTGGCAAAACTGATAAAATATCAGTCCAACATTATCTATTGTTGTGGGGCTGAACAATAGCCGGGGCCATGGCAAATGCTTAGTAGGCAGCTGTTGACTAATTAGAATGAGGTCCACCCGTTTAACGGTAGGTTGGTAAAAAGTCTCAGAGAGAGAGGCCAGCTTCTGTTTTTAACAACCTCGTGTCTCCAGCGCAGTTTCTAAGCAGCTCCAGAGAGAATCCTGCCAGTGGGAGTTGACCTAGCTGCCTTGAGGTAGCAGGGTCAGGAGTCTTTATTGGCATAAAGGAACATTTGCTTCCAATCAGTGTGGGTAGAAATGAAAATTCTCTTTCCTGAAGATCTCCAGGAACAGAAGACCCTCCTTGGCCGTCGGGACCCTGCCTCTAACTCAGCAGTGACACTCGACCTAAGAACGTGACCGCTTCAGACCGCTGTTTCTGGACGAGAAAGCGAGGGGGTTGGGTTGAATGATGTCTCCGTCCCTCGCAGAGACCCCAGGGTCGTCCATCGCGCGCCCACGACGCGCCTGGGGCCGCGCGGGGCGCGGAGGGCAATGTCTCTCGGGTCGCGCAGGACAAGTAACTGCTTCTCACCCTAGCACTTGGTGTACGGTAGTGCTAAGTGCCACCACCATGTCACACGCACACTCGAGTGGGAGCGTCGGCGTGGGGTTTGTACGTCTTGTTCCCCCAGACCCCGGCACCAAGAGGGTGCGGGCGCGTCCCTGAGTCGGACGGATAGTTGCCGAACGACCGATGGATCGGAGAGCGCGTCCGCGGGGCTGGAGGCGGGGGAGAGCCCAGAGAGGGGAGGAACGGGGTGCTGCGGCGCCGCCCGGTCCCCAGCGCCCAGCCTCGCCCTCGCTCCGCTTCCCGTCGGAGCCCTGGGACTCGGGTCCGGAGGCGGCGGCCAAAGCGTTAACGCGGCGCGGGACCCCGGGAGGCCCCGCGGGCGCCGAGGTCAGCCCGCCCACGCGGGCTATTGGCTCTGGAGAACAAAGGGGCCGCCCCGCGGGCTTCTCCGATAGGGCGGAGCTGGTCATCTGAGCGGCTCAGCCAATCAGGCGGGGGGACGGCCCTGGGGATGGCCAGGCTCATTAACCAATCAAGAGCAGGTGCCCGCCCCGCCTGTCCCGGGACTGGCGGGGCCGGGGAGCCCAGTGCCCAAGTCGCCCCGGGGTGGCAGTTCCCGTTAACCTTAACCACAAAGTCAAGGTATTTATTCCCGTCTCCTCCCTCCGAGTCCCTCCGAATCCGGGCGGGAGGGGCGTGCGGAAGGACGGACCGTGCTGAGGGGCCAGCGCCCGGTCCGCTCCTCCCGCGCTGCCCCACCACCCAGCCTCAGCCTCAGGCTGGAGGCGGCCTCGGGGGTCTCGGGGTCCCCTGAGCCCCTGACGCTGCGGCCCCGAACTTTCCCCACCCCCACACAGCCCCTGGGGAAAGGGACCCGGGTCGTGCGTGGGAGGGGCGGCAAGCCAGGTCAGAGAGCAGGCGGGGGCCGTGAGAGCGGGAGGGACCGGGTGGGGAGCGGGGGGCTGATCCCTGGTCCCTCCCGGCGGGCGCGTTCTGCCCTAGCGCTGTCCCGGTGCTTGGGGGCTGTGTCAGCTGTGCGAAAGACCGAGCTTCTGGAGGGCAGCACCCCCAGTGCTCGCCGCAGAGTGACACAGAGTAGGTGCTTAATAAATGAGTAAATGAGTGGGCATAGAGATTGGGAGTGCGAACAATACGAGGCAAGCACCACAGACGTTGGAAGTGCGTGCGTGCCTGTGTGTGTGTGTTGGGGAGGCTCCGTTCCAGGAAAATGGGCACCGGAGTCAAGACCTCAGTGGGGGTGAGGGTAGGAGCCGGGGGCTTCTTCCCCTGTAAACGTGGAGGAAACAGGGATGCTGCCTCCTCCAGTCCTCTGGGTGGGATGGAGTCTGGAGTGTGTGCTGGTCAGCCAGACCTGGGGTTGGGTGTGGTCAGAGCTCTAGCGCTTGAGGCTTACTGATGTCCAGGCTTCACCGTTAGCTGTTCTTTTTGGGTCCCTGTTCTTCTGTAAAAGGAAGAGATTAGAGGGTATTAGTCTCCTTTCAACTCTAAGGCTCCGTGATTCTGTGCTTCTAATCTGTTTTGGACTTAAATTTCTGTATTGTAAATGTTTTTTATTAAAAATTTCATTAATGGTTTACAACACGTGGGACCTTGGGCGGATGTTGGGGAGAGAGAAATGCTCCATGTTAAGATCTTTATAGTCTTGTTGTGGAGACAGATGAATTATTATTATGCTTTTTAATGTTTACTTATTTTGAGAGAGAGAAAGAGAGAATCCCAAGCAGGAGCTCCACTCAGGGCTGGAACCCATGAACTGTGAGATCATGACCTGAGCTGAAACCAAGAGTCAGTCGCTTAACTGAGCCAGCCAGGTGCCCCCAGACGAATTATTATTCCATGTACATGGTCTTGGGTTGGGCGGGTGCACAGGTCAAACAGAAGGGACCCTAACTGAGGGTGGCATACCCTAAAAGGCTTCCTAGTCAAAGTGATCCCTGATCTAGGCTGGGCAGAGAAGAGCTGGGCAAGAATGTTCCAAGACTGGTAATGGGTGAGTCAAGATGCGACAAGGTCAGGGAGTCACATGTTGGGACAGTAGGGAGCTGGGAGGCAGTGAGGAGAGGTGAGCAGAGGCCAGGTTCTAAATGATCTTGCCAAGACATTTTTAGCTGAACCTAAAAGTGGTGGGGACCCAGTGGAATATTTGAAGCCAAGTAGTAGTATGTCCTCATTGTAATATTAGGGAAATTTTTTGAGTCCTGGGTGCTGACTGGATTGGAGGGGCAAGATAAGCCATGAAACTAGTACAGTTTTGGGGCAAGAAAAGGGAGGCCTGAACTGAGGTGGGGCAGTAGGAGATCTTGCAGGTATTAAAAACAGCACTGGTGCAACTTATTGTCCTATGCATTGTGACAGTTGCACTCTGTGGTAGTGACAAGTGGCGGTGGTTTTGAGAAGCCTGATGAAGACCCCTTGTCCAGCCTTGGAGAGGCAAGGGCCACCCAGGACAAAGTGCAGAACTTGGTGGAGGTGGTCTGACCCATGCACTTGCCCCCTAGTGAGGGTTAATCTGAGGAATCCAAGATTTCCTAGTGCAGGGGTGGCTGGGAGGGAAGAGTGTGGTTGGGGTGTGCAGAAGACCTGCAGTCTAACTCTCTTTGAGGCAAGGGGTGTCACCTCAGGGCTTTGCTTTCCTCATTTGACAAGTGGGGTGGCACTCCTTGCTCTTTCCAAGCTGTTTTGAATGTAGCAGGGAGGTAGAAAGGTGTTTATAAATGGAAATGTGCCGTCTGTCCAAAGTGTTGTCAGTAGTCAGTTTCATCCCTTGCCGTCAGATCGGGTAATGGGGGTCCCCCGGCCCTGGCAGGCACCCGGTCTTGGACTTGGGGCTGAGGAATCTCCTCTAAAGGGAGATGGGTGAGCAGAGACGGGCTGTGAATGCCGCAGGTGAGGGACAGGCACAGGCGCAGGGAGGTGGGGGTGGTAGGGCGGTCCCTGCAAAGGTGCCAACGTTGGGCAGGTGGGGGCAGAGGTCCCGGAAGGAGGGCGCTCTGAGACTGGCCTGGAGTGAGATCCTGGACCTCGGGTGGACCTTGGGGAGGTGGGTAGGCATCATAGGCTAAGGCAGCTGCCCGGGCTGTCCGT
Organism: Crocuta crocuta; assembly: GCF_008692635.1. Classification (NCBI taxonomy): domain Eukaryota; kingdom Metazoa; phylum Chordata; class Mammalia; order Carnivora; family Hyaenidae; genus Crocuta; species Crocuta crocuta. The sequence goes on from NW_027532232.1 coordinate 5,365,406, forward strand.
GGACCTGGTTCCCAGGAGTAGCTGCTGGAAGGAACCTGAAGTCATTACATGGGGCTGTTCTTTTTTTAACTTTTTTTTTTTTTTAAGAAAGAAAGAGCACGAGCAGGGAAGGGGCAGAGGGAGAGGGAGACACAGAATCGGAAGAAGCAGGCTCTGAGCTGTCAGCACAGAGCCCGATGCGGGGCTTGAACTCACAAACTGCGAGATCATGACCTGAGCCGAAGTCGGACGCTTAACCGACTGAGCCACCCAGGCGCCCCAACACACAGAGCTCTTCTTACTGGGGCAACCCTGAGGTGCAGTTCTTACAATGTGGGAGGCAGGGAGGGGGTGAAGGCAATGTAGTGACCTAAAAATAATTTGTCTTGCACTTTGTGAATGGCCTTCAGAGTCCTTTCATACTGTGTTTCCTCCTTGCTTGATACAGCGGTTCAATACACCGGAATAGGCGTTCTTGTTTCCCAGGTGACCATTTAATAACTTCTGTGACATCATGGCCCACCCTTTCCCCTGGCTGCCCACCTCTGACCCCTCTCCTCGGACTGAGGACCCCGTGTTTGGGAGACTGAGGCCTGAAGATGCTGGAGTAGACGCGGGGGGAAGGGGTGAGGCTTGGAAGAAGGTGCGTGGGACACCCACACCTGACCCAGGGCGGAGTGAGATCCTGGGGAAGATGGGGCGGAGGCCCAGCAGGGGCTGGGGAGTCTTGTGGGAGTCACAGAGGATGCGGGGCATGCTCACATTGGGGTGTGGCATGGAGGTGGGCCTCTGGGGGGTGGAGGAGACGCCTCCCTGGTCTGATTTGAAACCTCTGGGCCTGCTTGTCTGTCTGTGGGCCCTGGGGCCACGGTAGGTGGGAAGCAGGTGTCCTGGGGCCCTGAGAGCAGTTGGGCTGTGTTTCTGATAAGATTTTAAACCCACCGGTTCATGTGTTCTTGGTCATAAGCTCCGGATGAGAGGAAGGTGGGAGGTCCGGTGTCCAGGGACCTGATACTGGCAGAGAGCCGACCATCCAGACGCCGGCTGGGGGATAACCCCAGGGCGCAGGCCTTGCACAGGAGCGGCATTTGTAGGACTGGCCTCGGGGGAGGGCCCGGTGGCTTTGGAACAGGTCCTGGGAGACGGAGGTTCCTCTGGCTCCCTGCCCACAACAACGCTGAGCCTTTGAGCCAGTCTAGTCCCCCTGCCCGGCGCTCAGCGCCCCCAGCCCCACTTTCCTTACTTGCCCACACGGCTGCCTCTGCTCCCACCCCCTTAGGCACCCGCACCGGGCCCACAGGAGCCTCTATTCCCCCCCGGGCCTCCCCCAGGGCCGCTGAGGGTGCAGCAGCCTGCCCTACAGCTGTGCACGGCCTTGAGGTAGTCCTGGTAGTAAAATCCGGGCACCCCCCCTTCCTTCTGCCAGGCCTGCTCATGCTGGTGAGCAGGGTTTGGGGTGACTGAGTGGGCACTAGACTTCTGAAGATTCTGAAGCAGCTGGAGGGGTAAAGGTTTAGGAGGAGTGAGCGGCTGTGGCCCTTTGGAGAGGGCCGAGAAGTGGAGAGCGGGTCCTTCTCTGTCCCTGGGAACAGGGGAGAGGGCGACTCTGCTGGCATGTAGGCTCTGGGCAGTGTGTGTAGTGTTGCCGCAGATTTGTCTCATCCAGGGCCCGGAATGGACCTGGGGAGCAGGCCTTTTCAGGCACCTTCACCTTAGGAACCCAAGGCCGAGAAGCAGAGTTGCTTACCAAGGACAGGTGGCTTAGGACTCAAGGCCCCGATCCCAGGCTGGGCGTGACATGGGCCTGATATGAGAGGCCAGGTCCCAAGGAGACAGGCGGCGTTTGGGAACAGACTGGGCTGAGGGGCCGGCCCTGGGGGGCTCGCAGGGGAAAGGGTTTGCTGCTTCCTCTTGGGCTGGGAGGGGTCTCTTGCTGCTCTGGGCCTGCTGAGCAGAACCCAGTTCTCCATCTATGGCTTCCTGTGCAGATCCAACTTCTCCCCAGCCAGCTACAGCCCTGGCTGACCTCACGCCGTCCCTCCCCCAAGCTCAGGTGACCTAACAGGTGGCTGTCCCCCATCACGCTACCTCCCTTCTGTCTCCCTGAGTTCCCTTTCTCGAGCAGTAGGCCGTTGGGAGGATCACGAGCGTGCGAGGATACTCGTGTCCCACACAGATCCACATTTCCACGTCCACGAGCACGCCGGGCAGTACTTAGGTGCTCCACCCTGGCGCATGCTGGTCTCCGCGTGTCTGCGGGTGTATCTGGGGGTTTCTAAACTCCTCCGTTTCATTGTACTTTGCATATAGTTTCGCCGCTGTTATCTTAGGGATGAGAGTCTCCGTATTATATTTTTGCACCTCTGAACTTTTGCTTACTCAGCCTTGTTAGACGTCAGATCCGATGGTTTCTGGATGTGTTTGTGGGTACGTTTAGTGTTTTTATCAGCTTCTCGGATGCCTGTGATTCATATTGTAGATGCAAACACCCACTGATAGTGACTGAAATTGGATTCCCAGGCGGAAAACCTCAACTTGTCCTGAGATCGTGGTCATTAGTGACTGAGGACTGGGGCCGGCGGAGCCCTCTCTGCACTCCTTCATTTGTTTTCTCTGTTCATTCACTGATTCGGTGTACAGGCATACCTCAGAGATATTGCAGGTTCATTTCCGGACTACCGCAGTAAAGCAAATATTGGGATAAAGCAAATCAGGTGAATTCTTTGGTTTCTTGGCGCATACTGAAGTTATGTTCACACTGTATATGCAGTAGTCTGTTTCCTGTGCAGTAGCATTATGTGTATGTTACGTCTAAAACAACCATGTGCATGCCTTAATTAAAAACTAAGTTCGTTGCTAAGAAACACTAGCCATCATCTGAACTTTCAGCAGGGCATATTACTGATCACAGATTGCCGCAAAAAATACAACAGTAATGAAAAAGTTTGAGATATTGCGAGAATTACTGAACTGTGACCCCAAGACACAAAGTGAGCAAGTGCTGTTGGGAGAAAATTGTGCCAGTAGACTGGCTCAGTGCAGATTTGCCACAGTTTGTAAAAGAAATGCAGTATTGGCAAAGTGCAAGAAAGCAAAGTGCAATGAAATGCAGCATGCCTATAAATCAAGCGTATCAGGGACTGGGCAGGGCAAGCCCCTCCCCTCCTTGAGCTTACAGTCTAGTGCAGTGCCGTCCAGTAGAGCTCTGTGAACATAGGGGTGTTCTCCGCCGTCCATATGGTAGCCTGAGCACTTGAAATGTGGCCAGTGTGACTGACCAACTGGATTTAAAATGTAATTTACGTAAGTTTGAATAACCACATGTGGGTACAGAAGCCAGACTCCTGAAAATGAGGGATTGGGAGTTTGAGGTTTGTTAAGTCCTGTGCTTTCTCCTACAAGGCAACATGGTCCGGGAGAAAGAGCTCTGGCTAGGGCAGGCTGACCCCGGTTTGGTTCTGGCTCCAGTGCTTACTAGCTGTGTGACCTTGAGCAAATGACTTAACCTCTCCGAGCCATGGTTCCTTAGCCATGATTGATTGTGAAGGATGAACTGGGCGGTGCCTGCTCAATGCTTGGTGCGTAGCCAGTGCTCAGCAGGTGGTGGCTCTCTTGTGTTCTGATCAGATCAGTACTGGAGGCTTGGCTGACCGTCCCTTCCTGCCACAGCTAGATCAATATCAAGACCTCAGGGAAGTTCCGCACTCCCCTCGATAAATTCAGTTGGAAGAGGCAGAACCTCCGTTCCCAGGGAGCATTCTGGGAGCATCTGCCCAGAGTGGAGGCTGGCTGCAGCCTGCGCCCACTGGGCCACCGCCTTACAAATGTTGTCCTGAGCCAGTCTCGAGTCCCGTTCCCTGGGCATCTGACCTGTGTGAGCCAGCAGGGTGGGTCAGGCAGGGAGATGAGAGGCAGCGCCTGCCCACAGGGAAACAGGACCCGAGGACATAAAGCTGGGAGCGGGCCAGGCAAATGAGAGCACGTGGGGGCCAGGGCGGGAGGCCGGGTGGGATCAGGCCAGCGGAGGGGTGGGAGAGACGGGGGTAATACAAAGGTGGGATTCGGGAAGCATGGGAGCCTCGCTGGGGGCGGACGAGGAGGGGGCACTTTGGGAAGGGGAGCTCCTTCCTGCCCACAGTGTCGGGGGTGGGCGGGGCTGGGATTGTTGGTTCAGGGGAGCAGCAGCAAATGGTGAGGGGCCAGGTGTGGCCCTGGTGGCGGCTCAGGGCTGAGAAGGGCCTGGGAACTGGGCCTCTGGCCAGGGTCTGGGGGAGACACCACCCCCTCCAGGCCTCCGCCCCTGGCACGTGGCCAATCCCCACGCCACCAGGGACAAAGGACAAGTGAGGTGCCGTCGACTTCTTCCCTGCCTGAGGCCTGATCTGTGAAGAAGGCTGTGCTTGGCCGCTGGAAAGAAAGTTCCAGGGGCCTGAGGTTGAGAGGCTGCGGTTACACGTGGCCGTGTCCCTGCGCTGCCCCTCCCGTCTGTGGCCTTTCTCTTCACCCCAGCTGCTGTCCGCTCCCCTCCCTGCCCCCAAGTTTCTGCTGAGAGCAAAGCCCCTTTGTTACCTTCCCCTGCCCCCAAACCTCACCACCTGCTGCAGGGCACAATCCCGGCTTTGTGTGGCCGCTTTGTGTGGCCTGGCCGTTGTCCTGCAGCTGCCCCTCGCCCCCCTACTGGGGGCCTCTCTTTGAGGGGCTGTCATCCCAACTGCAGCATGACCCAGTGTGGGAAGGGGGGCCGGGCCCAGAGCCAGGTGCTGGGAAGGGGGAGGTGACCAGGGGTTTGTCCCCAGATCCACAGAACTTGCTGAGCAGGGAGGGGAGAGGTCCTTGGAGACGGGGGTGAGGGCCCTGCGTGAGGAGCCGAGTAGCCTTCAGGGACTCAGTGTGGCCCTGATGGGGGGGTGCGCGTCGGGGCCTTGTTGCCTTCTGTTTTCTGGGCAGTGCACACGCCGGGCCAGGGCAGTGAGCTGTGTGTCAGGGAGGGTGGGGGAGTGGCGGGTAAGCAGGGGCGTGCAGAGCGGTGTAGCAGGGCGGAGGCAGAAGAGAAAAGCTTAGAAAGGGCACAGCTCGGGGTGGCCACACGCGGAGACTTTCCTCCGTTTGGCTTCCTTGGGCTTTTACCCGCAGGGCACCTGCTGGCCTGTTTCCAGGCACATCCCACCTGAGCACCCTGTTGGAGATGGGCCGTCAATACACGGGGGGCCTGCCCCCCATTGCTGTCCTCTGTGCCCCCCCGTCCCCCATCTCCTCGGGTCCCCTTCCCCTCAGATCGCGCTCTGCTGACTGGGACCACGCCCTGAGCCCCGGTGTGGCTGGGACAGAGAAAGTCCCCAGGGACATGGGAGGGGCTGCCGTGTGGCTCTTTGTGAAACACCCACCAAAAATTGAACCCTTTCTGGGACCTGAGGTGATTTTCAGGTCCCAATACCCCTTGGAAGACAGAATGTATCAAGTAGCACCATTTTGATGGGGCTCAAGGGTGTAGTGTATGTACGGCTCTTGTGAATGAGGCCGGGCCCATGCTCTGTCCTCACCTTGAATTGTGGCCCCGGGCTCTGGCCCCTCCGAGTTTTCCCATATTGAGGTAGCCTCCCCCTTCGCCAGCCCTCTGAACCTCGTTAGGGGGTCCTTGTATCTCCAGCGGGTGAGAGGCTTCCCCAAGGCGTGGGACACACAGGAACCTGGAGGGAAGAGGTGGCGTGAGGGCAGGAGCAGCAGCATCCATCAGGGCCCTCCCGGTGGGCCCTCCCCTCCCGTCTTCTGCTGCCCGCTTTTCCTCTGCACCACCAGCAGCTTTTAGTGTCTGTACGAAACCACAGTAGGAGCGCATAGCAGACCCCTGTTGGGGAAATAGCATCAAAAACCAAATCTCCTGCCAAGTCAGCAAAGCTCCCCACAGAAGGAGGAGAGAAAGAGAAAAGAGAACAGGTTGAGTTTTTTTTTAATCGAATAAGCATTAAACCAGAAAGAGATGCCCATCACAGGCCATCTGCTAAGAGATGGGGAACACAGAGAGAGGTCTCACTCTGGTGCGCAGCCCAGCAGAGGCAGCCTGCCCCTCACATGCTCTCAAGACAAAGCATAACTAGTCCTCGCGCAAGAGCCCTTCCTCGATGGTACCATTTGTCACCGTGGTTCACCGTGAACTCACCTGGTGACTGGGGTAGCCACCTGTGTTTGCTCATTGCCTTTGTGCAAAGAAAAGTACACGGCTTCTATCTTTATGACAGGAGGTGGGTTCGCAGCTTGGAGCCAGGCACCCGCAGAAGTCAGGCTCCCCACCTCCCTCCCGTGGGGAGCGGGACCCAGGGTCACCATCTCCCTTGCTGTTTACCTGTCAGAGAGGTGGCTCCTGGGGCCTTGGGAAAGAGGCCTGGGTTGTAAAGCTGGCAAGAGGCTTGTGTGGCTTTTAAAAAGATTTATGTGCATCTCCAAGGGGCAGAGAATAACTCACAATGACAACTTTTCTGAAGTAAATGCCCTAAAAGAAGGGGGAGCTCTTTCCCTTTTTGCCCCAGTGAAAATGATTTATGTATTTATGTATTTATTTTTTTTTAATATTTTATTTATTTTTGAGAGAAAGACAGAGACAGCATGAGCAGGGGAGGGTCAGAGAGAGAGGGAGACATAGGATCTGAAGACAGGCTCCAGGCTCTGAGCTGGCAGCACAGAGCCGGGTGGGGGGCTCAAACCCACCAACTGTGAGATCATGACCTGAGCCAAAGTCAAACGCTTAACCGACTGAGCCACCCAGGTGCCCCTGATTTATGTATTTAAAAAAAATTTTTTTAAACTTTTATTTGTTTTTGAGAGATAGAGCATGAGTGGGACCGAGGCAGAGAGCGAGGAAGACACAGAATCCGAAGCAGGCTCCAGGCTCCGAGCTGTCAGCACAGAGTCGGATGCCGGGCTCAGACTCCTGAACCGTGAGATCGTGATCTGAGCCTAAATCAGATGCTTAACCGACTGAGCCACCAGGCACCCCGACTTACCTATTTTTTAAATTCATTTTTGCCCTTTGCCCCTGCCCCCACCTCTCTTGGCAGGTCCCAGGTTCCCAGCCTGGGTTCCTGTCCCTGGAGTGGCTGTTGGAAGGGGACCTGGGAGAAGGAGGGGTACGCCCTTGGGATAGGGCTTCTCGAGGGACAAGGTGAAGAGCAAGAGAACACGGCTTTTCGGGAGGTGACCTGGAGGAGCCCCTCTGTGTAGCAGTGGGGGAGCCGAGCATCTGGGGTGTGGGGGGAGCAGACACCCCAGCTCCTCACCTGGGCCTTATGAGTGTGGGCGCTGAGTGGGTATAGGTGTGTGAAACGAGACCCCGGTCCCTAGGAGAGGCGGGGGAGGGGACCCTGCCCCCCCCCCCACCCCAGCTGTAGCATCCCCTCTGGGCTGGGGGCTCCCTCCCAGACCCGGATTCAGCAGGGAGCACACAGCAGCCTGACTTCTCCGTGATGGGGGATGGGCAGGCCAGTAAATACAGCATCGGGCGGTGAAAAGTCCGGGAGGAGCACGAAGAGGAGTTGGGGCTGTGAGTTAGTACACGGTCGCCCGGGGAGACCGCTGTGAAGGCGCGTTTAGGCAGAGACCCGAGAGGCGAGGCGGGGCTCTGGGTTAGAGGGTCCGAGGCTGGGGCCCCCAGCAGCGTGGCCTGCCCCAGACAGTCAGGATGTGTCCAAAGCCCTGAGCATTAAAAATAGAAAAGAGGGGGCACGTTGGGGCTCAGTCGGTTGAGCCTCCGACTCTTGATTTTGGCTCAGGTCACGATCTCACAGTATATGAGTTCGAGCCCAGGGTCAGGCTCTGTGCTGACAGTGCTGGCAGCGTGGAGCCTGCTTGGATTCTCTCCCCCCGCCTCTCCCCCACTGGTTCTCTTTCTCTCTCAAATAAATTAAAAAAGAAAAGAAAAGAGATGAGCCCCAGATCGGTGAACTCTTTAACCAGCATTCCACGTGGCCTGTGCCTGATCTCACATGGAACAGGGGTGGAAGGGGACTTTGCAGGAGTGGGGCCGGCGGCTTGGGAGGGTCAGTTCTGCCTTCCAGGGTGTCTGCACGAGCACTCAGGAAGGTCTCAGGACTCAGCTGCATGTCCTGGGGTGCCGTCTCTCACCCTCCCCTGCCCGTGGGCTTGAGGCTCCACTATGGGAGTTCGAAGACCTGGGGCCTCACTAGGTGCCACCGTTCAGCCGCCCCTGTGACTCGGGGCAGATCAGTGGCCCTCCCTGGCCTCAGTTTCCTCCTCATAAAATGAGGATAATTCCTGCCTAGCAGATATGTGCGCCACTTATAATAGCCCCGCGCTTTCAACCGAGGTCATGGGCAGAGAAGCTCTTAAACACGAGGGAACGTGTGAGGGCGGGAGGACGGGGGCCCCGCTTGGCCCTTGTCCCGCCTGCCAGCTGCCCTCCCACTGCCCCCTTCGCGCCCGCAGACGGCAGAGCTGGTGCTCCGGAGGCCTCCGTGAATGCCGGCGGCTTGCTGGCGCGAGCACAGGTGAGGGAGCACCGGGGGGGTGGGAGCCGGCGGCGGCCNCCGCTTCAGCTCAGGTCACCCTCTCATGGTTCGTGAGTTTGAGCCCCGCATCGGGCTGTCTGCTATCGGTGCGGACTCTGCTTCAGATCCTCTCCCCTCCCCTCTCTGCCTCTCTCTCTCGCTCAGGAATAAACATTAAAAAGAGAATGGAAAGAAGACAGACTGTGGGAGCTAATAAAACGACAAAGGCCGCTGTGACTCACTAGGCAAGGGGACGCGTGCACACCCGCGTAGGAGGCCACGCGCCAGGGCGAGCGGGTGCTTGCCAAGTGCTGGCATGAGGGGTGCGTGGAGGCCGTGCGGACCTAACACTGAGAACCAGCCCTCCGGGTGGGACGGTCCCTGCTGCGTCTCCATCGGGGAAGTGCAGTTTGGTCCATTAAGGCTTCCTGGGGTCACTCAGAGTTCGCGGTCCAATGGGAGGAAATAGGCCATCAGTTTGGGTGTCTCCCAGGCAGGGTCCCGTGAGTGGAAAGTCCTGTGCTCTCAGCGGAAGATGCCTCCTCACCCCCCACCCCCCAGCGTCCCCAGCCTCCTGGGGAGGGTAGAGCCACCCTGCTGCAGAGTGGCTCTGGCCCTGGGAGAGGGGAGCAGGACCCATCTCTAGACACACCGCCCCAGGCTCAGTGACGCGGGTTCCTTTACCTCCCCTCCCTCCAGAGCCCCAGCCCTCCCCCGTAAGCATCGCAGTGAACCTAAGACGGAGACAAATCAGCTGGTAGGGTAAGTACCAGAATCTTCCAGCTCAGGGGGGCCAGTGTGATGTGTGGACACCCCGCATTCCGGGGCTGGGTCCTGACTCAGACTTTCGTGAGCGGCACCCACTGCTGCCATGTCACTTTGAAGGCTGAGTCCTCAGGGTGTGTGTGTGTGTGTGTGTGTGTGTGTGTGTGTGCGCTCGTGCGTGCGTGCGATGCTGACATTACCATAATTCTAGGAACACCGAGGACAGATGGTTCCATATATTTTAGCAGAAGGACCCTTTTCCCAGGGAAACTCCTAAGGAGAATCCTAATGCAGGCAGGAGAGGCAGGGTCAGCCAGGGCCCTCGCCCCGGCCTGTGGCAGCTTCTGAGGTACCCTGGGGTCTTAGGGAAGAGGTGGAAGAATTCTGGCTTTGACTCGGGGGGCTCTGGGCCTCGCACAGGCTCCTGCCACCTGCTGGCCGGGCTTAGGGAGGACTCTTCCTGGCTGGCCCCTGTTCCAGGTAATTAAGAGCTTACCTTTGTTGTTCTTTTTAACTAGAGAGAGAGAGCAGGCAGAGAGGGAGAGAGGAGAGAAAGAGAGACTCTCCACTAAGCACGGGGCCCGATGCAGGTCTCAATCTCATGAGAGTTGGGGGGATCTGAGCACCTTTTAATTTCCATTTATTTTACATGTTTTTTTTTCCTTATGGTGAAATATACATAACATGAAAGTCACCATTTTAAGTAGTTTTAAGTGTACGACGCAGTGGTAGTAAGTACATTCACACTCTTGTGCAAGCATCTCCCCACCATCCGTCTCCAAAACATTTTCATCACCCCAGAAACTCTGGGGAGCAAGAAGTCCCCATGGTGCACCTTTTCATTTTATCTGTACCATTTAGAATTTTTATTTCTTTTTTTAAAATATTTTTTATTTATTTCTACGAGAGAGAGCGAGACAGCGTGAGCAGGGGAGGGTCAGAGAGAGAGGGAGACACAGACTCTGAAATAGGCTCCAGACTCTGAGCTGGCAGTCAGCACAGAGCCCGACGCGGGGCTCGAACCCACGAACCGTGAGATCATGACCTAAGCGAAAGTCGGACGCTTAGCCGACTAAGCCACCCAGGCGCCCCTACCATTTAGAATTTTTAAAAAGTAACCTTTTCAAAAGGTTCCCCGAGGAGCAGAACCTGTTTACGGGCTCCTTCCACAGGTAGGCCAAGGCCCATCTTGCACTACCCCCCCGAGCCCTGGGGGAGAGGTCCCAGGGCATGTACCTCACAGGGCTTGCACGCATGCTGCCCAGCTCACATTTGTATCTGCTCTGGGCCCGACAGCGGTGGACAGGAACTTCTCTGGGCTTTGAGGCTGGGGCCATCGTTTTGGCTGAAGAGGGTGAGCCCTCTCAGCCATCAGCCACCATGATGAACGTCAAGGTCAGGTTTAATGAGAGCAAGGCGGTGACTTTTGTGGGGCTCTGGGGCATTAACTGGGACCCCGTCGCTTGAGTATATTTTTGGATTCACTACCCACCCAGTTGGGACACCGAACCCCGTTAAACACTTCTGCTGACCAACACTTCAGTGCGTCTAAAGAAACCTTCTTATAATCCAGCAAACTCCTTCCACTTCCTGCCAGTGTGCGACTGAGCTCACCACTCTCCCCTTCACATCGTCATTTCTCACAGCCAAGCACCTGCGGACGCCTCACAAGGCCGTTTTGCCGAGAGGAAAACTGGCCCCTCACAGGTGCTTTCTGTGACCCCCATGTTCCCAACCCATCCCCGCGGTCACCGTGTCTGCTTCCCGGTCCTTGTGACGGGCAGTGAGGCTATGGAGCAGGGCAGGACCCTCTGACCCTGGAACCAAACGCTGCCAGATCCTAACTGAAGCTTTCTTTGTATTTCTTAAAATATTTTAAAGGTTTGAAAACTATATTGAATAGTCTCATAAAAATTCAAACAGTGCAGAGGAGCGCCTGGGTGGCCCAGTCGGTTGAGCGTCTGACTCTTAGTTTGAGCTCAGGCCGTGATCTCACGGTGGGTGGCATGGGGCTCTGCGTCGGGCTCTGTGCTAACCACTCAGAGCCTGCTTGGAATTCCCTCTCTCTCTCTCTCTCTCTCTCTCTCTCTCTCTCTCTGTCTCACAAAATAAATGAATAATCATAAAATTAAAAAAAAATTCAAACAATGCAGGTAAAGCAGGGGCCCCCTCTGACCTCTCCAGTCTAGCCCTGTGTCTACAGGGTGGCCGCCATTGTGAATCATCCTGGACTGTGCATATGGACGTCCATAGTTTTATTTTTCACAATTTGGCTCAGACGATACTGTTTTGCAGCCTGTGTTTTTTTGTTTTCTCCATAAAATGTTTCAGAAATCTTCACGCCATAGTATATTGCTTTTATATTCGTTTTTTTCCTCTTAATTTATTTTAAGAGAGAGAGAAAGAGTGCACGCCAGCAGGGGAGGGGCAGAGAGAGGGAGAGAGAGAGAAGTGGCTGCACCATTCTGCATCGCCTCCAGCAGCGGGTGACAGTTTCCGTGGCTCCACATCGTCACCCGCGTTCGGCATTGGCCATGTTCTGGATTTGGGCCATTCGAAGAGGTGTGCAGGGGTGGTATTTTAGCTTCCAATGGTGCAGAAGCCAGATTCTTCCTGGATCATTTTTAGAGTCTTCTGGATGATTTATGCACATCAGAAATTTTATAATTTGCTTCATTAGGATTACACTGAACATAAACATTGTTTTGGAGCAAAGAACTTCCTTCCTTGTCATCTAGGAATATGATGTTTCCGTCCTTTTAGTTACCTTTTCTTTATCCCTCCAATAACGTATAAGGGTTTCCTTTATATAAGTTTTTTTTTTTTTAAGTTTATTTTTTTGAGAGAGAGAGAATGTGTGTGCGTGCACAAGCAGAGTAGGGGCACAGAGAGATGGAGAGAGAGAATCCCAAGCAGGCAGCTCCCCAAGAGAGTCATCTGCTCAGAACCCGGTGTGGGGCCCGAACTCATGAACCACGCGATCATGACCTGAGCCAAAATCAAGAGTCCGTCGTTTTACCTACTGAGCCACTGAGACGCGCCTCCTTTATATAAGTTTTGCATGTCTATCAGGTATTTTCCCAGTTATTTTATAGCTTTTATCGCCATTTTTAAAAACTTAGGAATATTTATATGTTTTTATATCTGGCAATCTTGCTGAAACTTTTATTTCTAATATTTTGTCAGGTTCTCTTGCACATTCTAGGTTAATAATTATCCGCAAGTGATGCTTTTCCTTTCTGACATTTATATATATTTTTCTTTCTTCCCCTTATGCCCTGGCTAGTTCCGCAAGGACGATGTTGAAGAGTGGCAGCGATGGTGAGCGTCATCTTCTCCCTAACTTGGGTGCGTTTTTGATCTCTCGCCTTTGGTTATATTATTTGCTGCAATCTCTAGTACAGCTTGTCAACCTAGGAAAGTTTCCTTATTTCCTAGTTTGCGAAGAGCTTCCTCCCTCCCGCCTCCCTCCATCCCTTCTTCCTTCTCTCCCTCCAGAAATGACGTTGAATTTTCTCCTATGACATTTTTCATGTGTTGAGATTGTAGAAGGTTCTTCACGTTTAAAAAGTCACTGTTGGGGTGTCTGGGTGGCTCAGTCGGTTAAGCGTCCGACTTCAGCTCAGGTCATGATTTCATGGTTCGTGGGTTCGAGCCCCGCGTCAGGCTCTATGCTGACAGCTCAGAGCCTGGAGCCTGCTTCAGATTCTGTGTCTACCTCTCTCTCTGACCCTCCCCTGCTCACGCTGTCTCTCTCTCTCTCTCTCTCAGAAATAAATAAAACATTAAAAAAAAACTTTTTTTTAAAGTCACTATCATGAACTATATTGAGCCATCTTTGCCTTCCTGGGGAAGATCCCATGTCAGCTTGCTTTGCCAATATTTTTGCTTGTTGGTGTTTGGCGTCTACTTTCAAACACTAAACCTGCAGTTTCCTGCCACTCTGCCCTTGACTTTGTACACACTGGGTTATGCTAGCCTGTGGGCTCCCTCCCCCCTCCCAGTCACTGTCACAGTTTATGTAAGCTATGGATAAACCTTTCCTGGAAATTTTAGGAGAACCTGTTTTTATCATTAAGAGGACTGTTACCCATTTTCGAGGCAGAACATTAGCCGTCTTTTCTGTCTCTTTTAGCATTTTCTTTCTCATTTCCTCCTGACTTAGTTTTGTTCGTTTATATTGCCTCACAAAATCATCCTTTTTACATAGATTTTTCAAACTGATACAACATTTATGCATTAGGATTTTTAGAATCCTTTTTATATCTCTGTGTTCCCTTAATCCTATTATCTCTGCTTTTATCTTTATTAATTGCTTCTTCCTACTCCCTTTGGGTTTACTTCATTGTTTTTTTATATTGGAACTTATTTAGAGTTTCTTTGTTTTGTCCACATCGGTTTTATTTCACCTACTTTTTAAAAGTTTATTTTTGAGAGAGAGAGAGGGAGGGGCAGGGAGAGAGAGGGGGACAGAGGATCTGAAGCAGGCTCTGCACAGCCAGCAAAGAGCCCAATGCGGGGCTTCGACCCACAAACTGAGAGACCATGACCTGAGCAGAAGTTGGACACTTCACCGACTGAGCCACCCAGGCGTCCCTCCTATTTCACCTACTTTTTACTGAATGTAAACTTTTTGTTGAAGTGTAACACAGAAAAAGGGGCAGACCACAAGTTCTATAAATTCTTACACAGTGAACATGCTCCCGAAGCCAGCACCCGAATCGAGAAAGAGAACATTTCCAGAACACCAGAAGGCCCTCAGGGTCCCTTCTAGCCATGACACTGTCCATAGGCTGGCCCTTGTCCTGACTTCTAACTCACTGATTAGCTTTGCCAGCTTCTGAGCTTCCTCTAAGCGGAATCACAGGGTCTGTATTTAGTGTCTGTGGCAGTCCTTTTCCATCACGGCTGAAGTCCACGAGCAAGGGGAGCAAACACCCTGTAGACCTGAGCTCACAGCAGCGTGTGGGGGTGGCGGGGCTCCTGTGAGTAAAGCAGCCTGGGTTTAATAAGGACGGCATAGCACCTATTCGGGGTGCTTAGACCTTTCCGGCCCACTTTCTTGTTCTTGTTTTGTTGAAGAAAGAGTGAAGTTCCCGAACGACCACGGTCCAAGAAGGTGGGGTGCTTAGGCACCGATCTGGCTGCCATGGAGAGCCCGGCAGAGGAGTGGAGCTTAGGTACCCCAACACCGAGGGACCGGGCGTGCACTCACTTTGCAAGCTCCCGGCACACGGATCCACCTAGAAAAGGAATGAGATGCAGGCGGCTCAGTCAATCGAGTGTCTGACTTGTCATTTCAGCTCAGGTCACCATCTCGTGGTTCGTGAAACCGAGCCCCACACTGGGCTCGGTGCTGACAAGGACAGTGCAGAGCCTGCTTCGTATTCTCTCTCTCTCCCCCTCTCACTGCCCCTCCCCTGTTTGTGCTCTGTCTCTGTCTCTCTCAAATAAAAATAAACATTCATTTTAGAAAAAGAAGGAGATGCTTTGAAGCTTGGCCGTTCTCTGCTCAGTGGGAAGAGGTCATTGGCTTGGTTCCTTTAACTTTCCTGCATCTCAGGGCCTCAGCGTCGAGAAGGCCGGCCAGCAGGTGTGGCAGCCTCCCTTCCTCTCTGGTGGCTTTTCCTCTGCCCTCCGGCACACCCCCACCTGCCCTTACCTTATAGGCCTTTCTCCTGTCCCTGCTCTCTCCTTTATCCCCCCTCACCTCTCCCTCAGAGCTTCCTTCTGCATTCCTTCTGCCCGCCTTATTTCCTTTGCTCTGCCTTCCCGGCCCTTCTTCCCCTCCGCCCCACGAGCCGTGAATGATCCTCCGCATCCCCTCTCCCTCTGTCCCCAGCAGGAGATGGGCCGGTGATGAAGATCAAGCAAGAGAAACCCGAGCGGCTGGTGCCGCAGGCCGTGCTTTCCGAGAAGGATAAGGAAAACATCTTCCAGCAGCAGCATCGGAGCCTCCCGCCATGCCAGACCGCTGGGAAGCCTCGGGCCTTGGGGGGACAGGAGGAGACTGGGGGTCCGAGGTGGGCCCCTCCCCCTGAGCAGGCCGGGGAGCTGGCGGGCCGGGCTCTCTCCGCCGGCGAGGCTCACTTCGTGTGCCTGGACTGCGGGAAGCGGTTCAGCTGGTGGTCGTCCCTGAAGATCCACCAGCGCACCCACACCGGGGAGAAGCCGTACCTGTGCGGCAAGTGCGGCAAGAGCTTCAGCCAGAAGCCCAACCTGGCGCGCCACCAGCGCCACCACACGGGCGAGCGGCCCTTCTGCTGCCCCGAGTGCGCCCGGCGCTTCAGCCAGAAGCAGCACCTGCTCAAGCACCAGAAGACCCACGTGCGGCC
>NW_027532232.1:5381124-5389923 GCF_008692635.1 Crocuta crocuta
TCTTGCCCCGAGTGCGGCCGCCGCTTCAGCCAGAAGCCCAACCTGACGCGGCACCGGCGCAACCACACGGGCGAGCGGCCCTACCTGTGCGCGGCGTGCGGCCGCGGCTTCAGCCAGAAGCAGCACCTGCTCAAGCACCAGCGCACGCACCGCGGGGCCCTGGCGCCCGCCCCCGGCGCCCAGGACCAGGCGCTGTAGCGCGCCGCGGACCCGAGCGGACTCGCGGTGGGGGCGGGAGGGGATGTCTGTGGCGGTGCGCGTGGCCAGGAACGGTGGCTTCTGCAACCCCGGGGGGTAAACCCTCGTCCAAAGGCGATTTCCTCGAGGCTAGAGAACAGAATTCCAGAAGCATCCCAAAGGGGGCAGGTAAAGGTCCAAGTGTGGGCTCAGGGAGGACGTAGGCTGAAACATCCTCACTCTGGAGCCCGGATGTGCCCGTCGGTCCGTCGGAGGTGGGACCCCAGGCCGCAGGCACCCGGGGAGGGGGCTGTCAGGGCTCTGGGAGAGGCTCCCTGGTGTGAAATGGCCCAGGGCTGGACTTGATCAGCTGTAGCAGCAGCCGGTCACGTGCAGGCTGCGGGATGGCCAGGGGCCAGTCTAGTGGGGGAATTTTAACAGACCGATAGCAAGGACAGAAGCCAACAGTCGTGGCTGAGGAGGCGCAAGAGCAGTTTCAATGCCAAGGGCAGTGCCCGGCACTTAATGGCTATTCAGTACATGTATTTGGAAGGACCGAATGGTTCCGCGGCCCTTCCCAACCGTGAGTGCCCCAAAACCCAGAGTGCTGTCACAGTGGGCTGGACATTGGGACTGGTATGTGTGTGGTGGCCGGACTGGGGTAGGAGAGGGGTGGTGGCCTCTGAGGTTCAGTAGCTTGGGGAGGGGCCCCCAGCAGGAAGGAAGCACGTGTGGCGCCCCCCAGTGGCCGGCACCGACTTGGCTCTTCCTCAATGTCAGTGTTGCAGAAGAGAAAAAATGAAGAATGGACGGTCTCACGCGGTCTCATTGTCCTTTGTAAGCTGCCCTTCGGAACTCCAGGTCTGTGTGTGCTCTGAGGCATCCCTCTGCCCTCAGGACCGGGACAGGGAGCTTGACCTTGAGCATAGCAGCTCCCCATGCCCGGTTCTTGCTGGGGGTGGAGGGCAGTCTTCCCCTCTCCAAACCAGTTTGGTATCTTCCCACACGCCCTTCTCAACTTCTAGCCCCCAGGGGTTCCTTCCAAAACAAGGACGCAGGGCTCCAGTCTGGGCCTCTGGCCTCGCCTAGGATGGTAGGGTGGGTGTTGGGGTACCAGGGCTGGAGAGGTGGGAGGTGAAAGAGGGGACCCTAGCATTCCGTAGGAGGGCGGACTGTGTCTGCCTGCGTCCCAGGGACCCGCCGGTTTCTCTGAACTCAGGGAAGTGTTACCTTTTCCAAGAGCTGCTGGATTTAGCCCCACTTCTGGTCACCATGTTCTCAGGATCTGTTGCGTCCCCTTCACCCCGCAGGAGCCCTGATCATGGGAGCATCATGGAGAGACCTGTGGAGGTGGCTTTACTTGGGTAACAGGGTGCCAGTAATGGTCAGCGCTCAGCCGGGCAACCCCTGGTCCAGGTCTTCCACCGCGAACCCTTCTGTGTGAACTCTCCCACTGGGCGAGCTGTGCCCGGTTGTTGGCACTGATGTGAGAGTTCGGCTCTCAATCCCGCAGGGTTTTCCTAGGCACTAGGTGCTGCCCTACCTCCCTATAATGCCTGTTCTTCCCCCCCCCCTCCCGCCCCCAACACAACTCCTGTCCCAGCTCATCCTGCTCTGGGAGGCCAAGTGCCCTGGATCTCAGCGACACCTGCTTTGAAACACGGGCAAAGCTCAGGAGTCATCTGCTTCTTCCACTTTTCCACTCAGCAAATCCTGAGACCAACTCCAGCAAAGCCCACCTCCTCCAGGAAGGCGCCCCAGAGTACCATTCTTGCATATTAGAAAGCTGCCATCTGCAAGGATGGACCTGCGAGTCCCTGGAGCCTTGTCGAATCACGTGCCTGAGGGGCAGTGCGGGCAGACAGACCTCAGTCAGATGGGAGTTTCCATAGGATAGAATGAATGGGCCATTGTCCACAAATGGCCAGCGTTTAATGATCAAGTCAGTCAAACAGCTGTGTTGCTAGGAGTGTGGTTAACGAGGCCTAATTGCTGCTTGCTTCCCCACGCACCTTCATGAGGCTGTCTGTTCACTAGCCCGAGGTGAGGTGACCGATCCTCACAAGTGGTGCTTTGGGTCACAAGGGGGATAGGGCCGCATCCATTAGAGCGAAGGATTACTGCGATGTACGCCCCATTGACCGGTCAGGGGATGGGACACACTGGTTCACTAAACAGGCCTACTGTGTGCCAGGCACTGTACCAAACTGGAGGGACGCTGCAACGAAGAAGCTATTGTCTTAGTGCAGGCCGCAGTAACAAAGTGCCACAGGCTGGGGGCTGAGACAACAGACATGTTTTGCTCACAGTCTGGAGGCTGGGAGTCCAAGATCAAGGGGCTGGCAGATTCAGTTCCTGGTGAGGGCCCACTTGCTGGCTTGTAGACGACCACCTTCCCTCTGTGTCCTCAGATGGTGGGGACAGGGCTGCACTCTGGCGTCTCTCCCTCTTCTCATAAGGACACTAATCTCATCAGGAAGACCCCAGTCTCTCAAACTCATCTAAACCCAACTGGCTCCCAAAGAACCCATCCCTGAACGCCATCACCTTGGGGGGTCAGGGCTTCAATATATGAATTGAAGGGGGGACACAGTTCAGCCAATAGCAGTCAGGGCCCCTCTCCTTGAGGAGTTCATGAACCTTCATAGGAAAATCACTAATACACAGAACAGTCTGTACAGTCAGCTCTGGAAGAAACTGCCCCGGCCCCCAGCTCCCTTACTAAAGCTTCCTCGTTGGCTATGTCATTTAGCGTCACTGCGAGTCAGTGACCGTGGCAGGGCAGTGATACAGGAAAGCGGGATGTTGCAGCGGGACTTGTCCACCAGGTCACGTTTCATGTTACAAACCGACGGCAGGTCCCAGGCCTCCTGTTAGCTGAGCCCCTTCCACCGTCCCAACCCCAGGCTTCTCCCACCCAAGGGGGGCCCAGCATTGTCAACTTCCGTTTCCATCCCCGCGCATTTTGGAATAATAAAACTCGGCCAGGGAATACTTAGGAAGAGGCACGTCATAAAATCAGACAGGGAGGTCAGATCTCTGGTTTACAATCGTGAATACTCCAGAGCATGCGGAGAGAGAAGTTCCACAGAGGAACAGAAAACCACCAGAAGCCAATCAGGATCTTTTTTTTTTTTAATTTTTTTTTTAATGTTTTATTTATTTCCAGGAGAGAGAGAGACAGCGTGAGCAGGGGAGGGTCAGAGAGAGAGGGAGTCACAGACTGAAACAGGCTCCAGGCTCTGAGCTGGCAGTCAGCACAGAGCCCGACGCAGGGCTCGAACCCACGAACCGCGAGATCATGACCTAAGCGAAAGTCGGAGGCTTAACCGACTAAGCCACCCAGGCGCCCCTCAATCAGGATCTTTAAGGACTTCTGTCCACATCCGGGTAAGTGCAGGTCTGTGGCGGGGACCCTGCAGCCAATCTTCCAACGGGCCGGATGAGCCTGGTAGAGCTGGGGTTTCCAGAACTGCCTGTTATCATCCTCGTGTGAGAAGCAGGCTGGGAGCTAAGAAAAAGGAACCAGGAGCTCAGAAAATGGTGGTTCTTTGGGAAGCAGCATAGACTTCCAGTCAGGAGGCAGCCGGCAAGGTGGCCAGGGTTTGGCTTCCTGCTGCCCAGCCCCAGGGAGCTGCCCGAGGGGGAATAGACTGGACTGCCTCCTGGCAGGTGCACCCACAGGGAGACAGAGGGACCAGCAGGGGCTTGGTAGATGGCCCCTGGTGGGCGTAGGGTATGCTTCTGAGACCTTTCCCTTTTATTTAAGTAATTTGGCAAAACAAAACAAAAATGACCTTTTGGCAAGCGGAGGAGGGTTGGGGCTGAAAATAGTATGCTCTCACGTGTCCGCGTTCTTACTGGATCATGGCAGAGAGGAGAGGGAAATGGATGATATCCTATAGCGTGTCCTTTGGGTTAAAAAGAGAGTGGTGTCTCCTAGTTTCCTTTGGGTTAAAAAGAGAGTGGTGTCTCCTAGTTTACTCGGATTTGGAGGGAGTGGTGCCCTAGACGGGCACTAGCCAGTAGAACTTCCTGTGATGGTGAAAACATTCCATAACGTGCTGTCCCATACCATAGCCACCAGCCACGTGTGGCTACTGACTACTCAAAATGTGGCTTATGAGGCTGAGAAACAGAATTTAAGATTTTACTTTATTTTAATGGATTTAAATGGCCACACATGGCTATTGAACAGTATAGCTCTAGGAATAATGCTCCTCCTGGGAAGGAATAGACATGTTGTGTCTCTCCCTGCCACCACCTAAATCTAGAAAGAGCTTTCTTTTGTTGTTGGGAGTAGTGGATAGAGTCAGAGAGTTCTGGGGCAAAATTCTTCTGCCTTTCCCATTTACCCTGTGGGACCCTGTGCCGGTAACCTGTAGTATAGTGCTGGGCACACAGCAAGCACTCAATAAATAGAAATTCTAATAATTACTTTAATAAACTCCATGTGTGGCTACCTGCACAGCATTTGTACAAGTGGAAGTTTACTATGGAAAGAGAAGAATGGGGTTTTCCCCAAACAGAGCTCCATCCCGCAAGGAGGAAGTCACCACCTGTGTTAAGTAGGCGGGCTGCAAGTTTAAGGACTTGGCTGAACTGATCATAGGTCACATCTTGGGTTTTAATGTCCAGGAAAGAGAAACTTTGGAGCAGATGAGACCTCGCACCCACACCCCCACATCTCCACCCGGGTGTCGGCGGCGTCTCCCAGCCCCCAATGCTGGGGCTGTAGCCTTCCCTGCAACCCTCTATTCCTTACATGACATTAGCACACGGGCTAGCTGGGGGGCCATCTCTTCTCTCCACGCTACCGGGTGTAGCTTGCAGACCTGCATTCATTCAACAGAGACTGACTGAGGAGCTATTCTCAGTCAATAGCTGGGCACTTGGGATACAGAGAGGCCCAAAACAGGATCCCTGACCTTTGAGGCGCTCAACCTGGTGGGAAAACAAAGGTGTGCTAAATCCCAATTGGAAGTCCGCACAAGGTGCTTTGGAAGGGGATGCTAGTGATCGCTTTGCTTTCCAATTTGGGGGGTGGGGAGGGGGAGATGGGAGGAGCTAGTAGGGTGGGGGGAGTGGTTGCCCCGCTGAGCAGGAAAGCGCAGGCCATCCAGCCCAGAGCAGGGGGAAGCCTGAGGAAGGCTGGGCAGGTTTCTGCAGGAGCAGCTGTCCGGAGCTGTGCAGGGGAGCATGCGGGGTGATCTTCCGTCTAGCCAGCCCCGAGAGGGTGTGGGAGGGCCCTGGGCAGGGCCCCGCTGAGCCCTACACACCTCTACCCACAGCGGGGGCCACAAGCCTGCTGTTCTCTGGGACACTTAGGCTGTGAGCAACCTAGGCCTTTGTTAGAGTCCAGTGTCCAGCTGTCACACGAGGCTGGTGGAGCCGTGGTGATTGCCATGCCGGCCACTAGCCCTGCCTGTATGAAGAGGCATGGCTTCATTTGCAAGATGCCTCCATGTCTCCTTCCTATTGTGTTCGCCACAGCACGTGAGAATGGTGAGGAGAGGGGTGTCTGTTGTATTTGGGGGGGGTTACATGTGTATGAAACCAGAGAAATGAGGCGACTCAGCAGAAGTCACACATGGGCAGAGCAGAGTTGAGGTCTCCAGGAGCCCATGGCCCTTGGCCTTGACGGGGTGGGTTTTAGGTGGTATTGTCTCCCTCCCATGCCCATCCCCCACCGTGTGCCTTTCACGTCCTTTCCAACTTGGCACTGCTTCCTTGGAAAGTGCTGCTAAAAATATGGGTGACATTCTCAGGTATATTGTTGTTTTTGCTTTTGAGAAACCTGGTCATTTACTAAATGTCCCCGTTTCTCCTGTAGCCTGCAGAAGAGATGAAAGCTGGTTGCTCTGGTGGGTGACAACTTTTACAAAGGGAGCTGGACACCTGGAGGTGTGGCTGTTCCCCGAGCACCGCACCAGCCCCTGGGTAGAGCGTGGGTACCAGTTATCAGTGGTTAAGGGGTGATTTTGTCAATGCAATGGGAACATATATCTTGGTGGATTCATTTCTTTCGGCTTCTCAGAATCCCCTCCCTGTTGCCTCTATTTTAAGTACCAGGGTCCTTGGGATGTCTAACTCATGAAGTCCCACATACCTCAGCGACTTGCTACAGGAGCAGCATGGATGGGGTGGGATCGGGGTGGGTCTTCAAGAGGCTGAATGGACCTGCTGGGATAGACTGGTCCACAGAGCGGGATGTGAAAGCAGGCAGGCCTGAGCTTCAGGTCTGGTGTTGAGAATAAGGGATTGAGTTTATTTCCAGGTGCCCCCCACCTGGAATTCTACAATTCCCAGGCTTCGAAGGGCAGAGTGGCAGGGGCGACTGCACGGGGCTTGGAGGCCTGTGTCTCCCGGAGCCCCTCCCCAGGGGTGGCACCACCCGAGCTGTCACATCCACCATCTGTTGTAAGGAGCTCTGCTCCAGCCTCCAGCTGGCAGCTACAGGGGCCGCTGAGAAAAAGGCTACTTGATGTTCCTCTAGCACTTTTACCTTAAAATCACTGTCCCTTCCGGCCCCAGTTTCTTTATCTATGAAACGTAAATTCTGAGGCACTTTCTTTCTTACTCTGGACAAAATGATTTCCAATCACGATCACCACGCCCTGTTTCTGTTTGGGGGTTTGGTACCCTGGGGGGTGCAGGGGACAGTGAGCTGGGTGGTGGGCCTGTCTCCCCATCTGGGCTTAGAGCTGTGTGCATCTCCGGGGAAGCTCTCTGTGTTTCCATTTTATTTTCCCATCTGTAAAATAGGATAATGATACCTGTGTAACCTACACCGCACATGGTTATTGGAAGGCTCCCACGAGGTAATATATGGGAAAAGACTTTGTAAAAAGACAAGTAATGTATAGGTAAGGGGTATTATTATTGAAGGACAGTTGAAAGCTCGAATTCAGCCCAGCCCTGCCTAAAGAGGTGTGGTAGTGGCTCCTTTATGGGATATCTTTTTGTTTTTTTAATGTTTATTCATTTTTGAGAGAGTGCAAGCGGGGGAGGGGCAGAGAGAGAGGGACAGAGGATTCTAAGCCGGCTCTGCGCTGACAGCATGACAGCAGAGAGCCCAGTGTGGGGCTCCAACTCATGAAACCGTGAGGGCATGAGCAGAGCCAAAGCCCAGCGCCCCCGCCCCCATTCTTTATGGGACATCTTTGGCCGGTCGGAAATGGGTCCAATTCTGAGGAGGTGGGGGGATCCGTAGGGAGATCACTTCTTCCTTGCCCCCAGCCATGCTGGTGGCATAAACCCGGCCATAGAGCAGGGGGAGGCTTTCGCAACCCCATTAGCTGGGCGGCTCCGACTCTGCCCCTTCGACGGCTGTCTCCCACCCATGACACCGCGCTCAGAGAGGCTCCGCAGCAGGGGCTCCTGCCTCCGCCCCCTGCTCTCTCTTGCAAGGGAAGGCTTGTACCTCCAGGGCCCCAGACCCTCCTGCTTCCTGGGCCCCCCGAGGGGGGACGGGGGGGCAGTTCGAGGGCCCGGCCCAGGTAGCGCTGCTTTAGGATGAGGGAGGTGAGGATGAGGCTCTAGCTGCTGGTTCGGGGCCTCGGACGATCCTGCAATGGGAATGGCTGAGGCCGGGGGGCTGGGGGAGTTGGGGTCACCCTCCCGGCGGGGCTTCCTGCTCCCGAAGCGGCTCCCGCCCGCTTCCCTCTCCTGCCCCGGCGGGCGCGGCGCTCGCAGCCCTCCTTTCTCCGCCAGCCAGGTCGTTGGCGAGTTAGACCTCCCAGCCTCACGGGGCTGCTGTGCGGCTGCGGCGACGCTGGCGACTGCGGCGCTGCGGCGGAGACGGAGGGCTCTGGAGGCGGCGCCACGTGAGTCCCGGGCCGCCGGGGCCGAG
Source organism: Crocuta crocuta (assembly GCF_008692635.1). Taxonomy (NCBI): domain Eukaryota; kingdom Metazoa; phylum Chordata; class Mammalia; order Carnivora; family Hyaenidae; genus Crocuta; species Crocuta crocuta. Next base: position 5,389,154 of record NW_027532232.1, read on the forward strand.
GCCGCGGCGGGAGATTACCGTATTTATCGAGGCCAGTGCCGGACCCTTGGGGGCGGGTCACTGCGGGCGCGCTACCGTATTTGCCGGGAGCCGCGCAGACCCTTTCCGGGAGCGGGGAGCGCCGAGACTTAATTACGTATTTATCCAGGGTCTCGTGGTCCTCCCGGGGGCGCCGCGGGAGCCGGGGGGTGGGCCGCCTCCGCGCCCCGAGGAGGCCGGGGCTTGCAGCGAGGTGGGGCCGGTTGCGGCAGCGGGGTGGGAGGCCTACGTATTTTCGCGGGGGCGAGGTTGCGACGCAGAGTTTACCATATTTCTCCTGGGGCGCTCTGGCCCCGGGAGTCGGCACGGTTGTGTGCGGAGGTCGGGTGGGTGGGGTCAGTCCTTTTGATTAATGCAGCTGTTAGATAAGGAGGGCGGTGCGGGAGGCTGGCCGTCTTTATGGGGGCGAGGGAGAAGGGGCGCGGGAGTCGCTGCGGGAGCGTTACCGTGTTTGTGCTGGGCGGCGCAGACTCTGGGAGAGAGCCACTGCCGGAGACCGGAGGAGCAGGGGCGCAGCCTGGGCTGTGAGTGCGGGAGGGATGGAGCAACTTGGGGGAGCCGAGGGGGCCGTGGCTTTAGACCCTCTCCGTAGTGGGGGCCTTGGTCAGAGACATATGCTGGGGGACAGCGAGGAGGCTGTCCAGAGACAAGGCCAGGCTGAGATTGGCCAGGGTGATGGTCTGTCTTTGCAAATGTCAGTGCAGCCGGGGAGGGGTGGGGGGGGGGGGGAG
>NW_027532232.1:5390092-5457976 GCF_008692635.1 Crocuta crocuta
GGGGGGGGAGAGAGGACAGCCTGTGGGTGGGGTCTAATGTAAGTAGCACTGGTCCCCTTCTCCAGGGTGTGTGTGTGTTCCGCCCTGGCCTGAGGGTACGGGGAGACAGAAGGGGGATCCCTGAGACCCCACTCTGCAGATAGATGGACTGAGGCTGTAGTGAGCAGTGAGATCTGGAAGTGTGGAGAAGGCCTGCAGGGAGGTCTGGGTCCCTGATGGGGTGGAGGAGGGCATGGGGGTGCCGGCTCAGCCTGTCTGGGGCAGGCCTCAGTGCTCTGCAGGAATAGGATCCTTAGGTTTTTTAGGTGGGGAGCATGAGGGGAGTGGCAGCGGACAGTGGCCTATAGGAGCAGTGGCCCTTTGGGTGATCTAGAACTCTGCAGTGGTCAGGATAGTGGTGGTGGTCTTTTATGTGCGTGTGTATTTTGAGGGGGGTTTAGCTGGTGAGCGACACATCGAGAAGAGCTTTTGACAGTGAGTCGGGAAACTTAGGGCCTAGTCCTGGCTCACCTTGTGCGACCTTGGGCAAGTAAGGTGACCTCACTGTGCCTTGGTTACCCTGTCTATAAAGTAGGGTTCAGTGAGCCCGGCTCCTTCCTCGGGGTCGCTGTGAGGACAGTGGGAAACAATATAAGAGACCACGGTGCCACCGGGAAGAGAATCCTTAGAACCAGCATGAATGGGATGGAGCTGAACTTGGGATGGAACTGAACTTGGGGTTGTTTGCCGAGACTCGGGGTCAGGCTTCCATGTCTTGGGGATTCCAAGAGGAATCTAGCTGAGACCAGCCCCTCCCCCTCGCCCCTCCCTTCCCCCCCAGGGAAGGTCACACTCCCTTTCAGTGATTTGCCAACCTTTTGCAGCCATGCCTCATTTTGATAAACAAAGAGCTGCTGCCTTTAATGTTTAATTGAGATTACTTTCAACTGTACAGGAGTTTTGTTTTCTTTCTTCTTTTAAACTTTTCAAAAATATCTTTGAACCACCAGGGACCCCACCCTTCTCTCCAGATTGGGGATGCACCTACCTNCACCTCCAGCTTCTGGTTGGAGAGATAAGACATATGCAGGTGCTAACTTACAAGACTAGAAACCCCGGCATATTACCAGTTTGCATTTATTCAATGCTTTGTGTGGCAGGCTCGGTGCTTGCTGCTGGGGATAAAAGAAGGAAGCACATCTGTCCTTAAGGCATGACAGGGCCGGGAGACCGAGGTGGCATGACTGACCTTCATACAGTGTGATGACTGAAGGTCACAAGCTTGGGCCACAGGGCTCAGGAGGGGCTGGAGGGGTCAGGGAAAGTTCTAGGAGGAGGTGAAGTTGAGAAAGGCCTCGAGGAGGGGCAGGATGTGATTTAAGGGTAGAAGAGAAAGAAGGGCTTTCCGGCAGGGGAACCTGGCTTGAACAAGACTGTGGAGGGGCGGATGCTGAAGTGTGGGAGGCCAGTGCAAGGTCCAATGTCCCTGAGCTTGGAGGCCGGCTGATCCTTGGATGCCCCCACGCCTGACTCCTCTCTCTCTCTCTCTCTCTCTCTCTCTCTCTCTCTCTCTCTCTGCTTCTATCTCTCCAGGGACTGGTGACTGCGGCTGGAAGTGCCCATGACAGAGCTGGCGTCCTCAGGGGGCGGGTCCCCTGCGGGGGACGGGGAGGAGGGTCTGGGGGACGAGCAAGGCCTGGTCATCCACCACCCCGCGGAGGAGCAGCCTCACCGCTGCCCGCTGTGCGGCCAGACCTTCTCGCAGCAGCCCAGCCTGGTGCGGCACCAGAAGGCGCACGCCGGGGTGGGCCGCGCGGCCGCCTTCGTGTGCCCCGAGTGCGGCAAGGCCTTCAGCGTCAAGCACAACCTGGAGGTGCACCAGCGCACGCACACCGGCGAGCGGCCCTTCCCCTGCCCGGAGTGTGNACCACCAGCGCACCCACGCGCGCATGCCCGCCCCGCACCCGCGCCGCCCTGGCGTGTTCGGGGAGCGGCGGCCCTACTTCTGTGCCCGCTGCGGCAAGAGCTTCGCGCGCGAGGGCTCGCTCAAGACCCACCAGCGCAGCCACGGCCACGGGCCCGAGGGCCAGGCGGCCCATTTAGGCCGCGTGCTATGATGCGCGCCAGGCCTGCCGCCGCCGGTTTCCTGCCCCAGAGCTGCGTCCGGGACTCCTGGAGATGGCGCTGGGCTGCGGCCCCCGTTCTGCATTCGATCCTGAGAGACGGGGAGGGCTGGCCTGGGGTCTGGAAGGCGTGGGCGGCTGCCCAGCCTGGGCCGCCTCTTTCCGAGTCTTCTCCAGCCTACGGCGNGGTTTTCCTCCTCTGGCTCACCCGGCCTAGCGTAGGTGAGACCCAAGGTTCCGCCAGACCCCGTCTCAGGCCTGGGCAGGGGTTGGGGGGGGCGGGGGCAGGCGAGGAAGGTGGTGTGAACTGGGCTCTGGGTCTATGACAAGCTTCTTAGTAGATCTTCATTCCCAGAATGTCAGCGTCGAAAGTCACCTGGAGAGAGAGGGCCACTCTCCACCATCCCCAGCACCCCTCTCCCCGCTCAAGGTCTCTGACTCCAACACTTACTATCTGGTGTACTTGAGAAGTTATTGCACTTTATGACTCAGTCTGTTCGTCTGTTTAAGTTGTGTTTAAGAGGGACTTCTCCCTGGGATACTGTGAGGATTGTAGTCAACATTACTAGATAAAAGAAGGTGACATCGCTGGTCTGGAAACATTCATTGAGCACCCCGGTGTGCCGTGCACAGTGCTGTGCTCTTGGGAGGGGGCACTAACACAAAGCCTTGTCATCTGAGGGCTGACACTTGGTGCTCACACAGGTGATGCAGGCCATCCTAGCGGACAAACCAGAAGGTACTCTGGGAGGTGGGGGAGGTGATTGGTGGCACCCAAAGTGGTTTGATGGCTTGAACTGGGTCCGGAGGGTGAATAGAGGTGCTCTAGGGGGAGCAAGGGAGTGGGGGGCTTCCGAGGTGGGGGTCGCATAGAGGAGCCTCATATTTGCCCTACAAGGCACTTTGTGGCCATAGTCAGAGGACACCAAGGTGTTTAACGAGAAGAGCGTGGTGATTCAGACACGGGGTTCGAGGAGTAATGGAAGCACCTGAGGACAGATCCGAGTGGGCTGAGCAGGAGCCTCGAGGGTTGTGGGGTCATCTGGGCAAGAGTCCCCACGCTAAGGGGCTTCACCAAGGGGAGAGCTGGGACCATCCCCCAGGCCCCTGATTCCAAGTTGGTGCTCCGAAGCTCAGGCTGCTGCTGCTGCTTCTCCTTCTTTTCCTATTTCTACTTCTCCGTTTCTTCCAGTTAATTTTATTTATTTTTAAATATAGTTTATCATCAAATTGGTTTCCATACAACACCCAGTGCCGCACAGGCTTCTCCATCCATTTGGCAGGTGAAGAAACTGAGGCTCGCCCTGGCTTGCCCCCAATCTCAGTACTTAGTGGGGTCACGGGGCAAGCCTGGCCCCCAAGACCCTTTGTCTCTACTGCCCTGCCCGTAAGAGCGGCTCTTACTGGGGGGGAGATGGAGCGCAGAGGATGTGGGGATGTGACCAGATGCCGCGTGGTAGGTCCTGGGCGGGGGGCGCCCCTGAATGACCGAGAGGGTCTTAGCAGCCATAGTAGCAGGTTGGGAGGAAGGGAGATGGGGGGCTCGGAGGGGACCTGCACTAACAGAGCCCTTGCTCTGTGCCCAGCCTGTGTCACCATCCTGCTAGGTGCTAGAGGCCTGTCCCTGCCCTTCCTTAGGGCTTTGCGGCTCCTTGGGGATCAGTGGCCCTCGGCCTGCCACCAGGTGGCAGCTGCAGTGGGGACCAATACTTAGTGGCAGAGGTGAAGTGATTAACCCGGGACTTGGGACATCTGGAGCCCACATGCCCTAAACCCAAGTTGTGTCGGGTTCACGGGGTTGATAATCCTGGGCTGCTCCGTAGGGGGCCAAGAGGAATGGCTGCAAGCCCTGGGCAAGTGCAGCGTGGCCCCGTGGACCGCTCCCGCCCGGCCCCAGAGGGGTGGCTGAGGGGTGGCCGGGCAGGGCCGTGTCAGAGCCCCAGGCCTGACCCTGGTCTCTTTGTCTCCATGAACAGATGTGGAGTGGGCAGGACCTCCGGGCAGCGTGCGAGGCACATCTGGGCACAGACTCTGGAAATGGGGCCCTCTGGGGGCCTGCCCACCGTCATGAGGACATGTCCCCTAAGAAGACCTACCTCGGGAGGTGCCGTTCAGAGGGGACCCGTGCGGCCTGGAATTGGAGGCCGGTTCTGTGCCCTGGTGGACAAGCTTCCTGAACCTGTTGGGAGTCACGGCCAGAGAGGAGCTCGTGCCGGCTGCCTGGCCACAGACTTCCACTCCCGTGTGGCATCAGGGACAGAGCCTGCGTGGAGAGCCAGCTTCTCTGCGCCTGCCTGGCCCACCAGAGACAGCAAGTAACTGGCCTAAGAGAACACAGCAAGTCGGTAGGAGGCCTGGCTCTAGAGGCTAAGCCTTTCCCCCAGGTGTGAACCATACCTGCAAGGCTCCGCTTTCCTTTCAGAGCAACGGTTCTCGAGACTTTGGGGGTGGGAAGCCCTTGGAAACCTGACAAACGATATGAATCTTCTGGAAAACGCGCATACTCCTGTGGACCCAAGAATCTACAAGCAAGTGCAAAGCTCCTGGACCTCCTGGCCGGGAATCTCGGCCCCAGGACCTAACCCGCCAGTCCTTCCTTACCTGCGACAGATCCCTGGGTCAAGGCCACCCCATGAGTAACATTGCTCCCTCCTCCTGCTGAACTTCCTTCCCTCACTCAGGAATAAAGAATTCTGAGGAGGGGGACCCTTTTAGTCACTGTCTTCTCCCAGGCCTCATGGTGCATCAGGCTTCTAGAAGGAACCTTTCTCCCCTTCCACAGATGTTGCTGGAGGCTCCCTGGCCTGGGCTCTGATCTCACTGTGAAAGTGGCGGAGAAGCTGGAATTTCCACCATGCAGGGTGTGCATGACCTTGGGCCTACCCGGTGGCCGGGGGTCCTGCTTCCCCAGAAGCCAAGCCTCTGCCAGACCAGGTGTTAGCCAGGCCTGACATGGGGAAGGCTGAGGGAGGTGGGGACGGAGCCTGGCTCCAGGTGCCCGCCAACTCTGGGGCCGGCTGAGCTTTTCTGTGGTCCGTGCATGGACGCGGAGGGGCAGAGGCCGGGCCAGCAGCCGGGAGAGGACTTCTGTTTCACCCTGAGCGGGTTGTCCTGGCGCTCACCGGCCTCCCCAGAAGGAACCACTCATCTGAAGATGTGTGGCCGATGAGGGCCGGGCTGGGGTTTTGATGACCTCCAGACCTCTTGATGCAGGTTTTACTTAGTGAAACCCTTGCAGGGAGGGGAGAGGCCCGTAGCCATGGATTTAGATCAAGTCTCGGCAGTCAGAGTTGTGGGGGGACACTGTGGAGTGTTCTGGTGGGAGGTCCCAGGGCCAAGCTGGGCTTTGGGCAGGGTTGTCGGGAGGCCCCCCTCCTCCCCAGCTCCTGGCCTGGGATCTTGCTTGTCTCATCCCCCTTGCAGTCTGGCACAATTCTGCCGTGTGTCGTGTGCTGGAATAACTAAGCACGCTGGGGAGATCCCAGAAAGAGGAGGCACTCTGCGCTCTGGAACCTTCCATTTGCTCTGATCCTTGGCCTGCCTGGAGGGAGTCTCCCAGATGCACCCCTTCCCTGCCGATCCTCAGCTCATCTCCCTCCCGTGTAACCATGCAGCCCTCATCCACCTTTCCGGGCTCCCCCTTCCCTGGTCTCACTGTGAAATGTGCTCCTCCCCCATCCTCCCCAAGCCCTCTCCTCCAGCAGGCTCCCCACCCTCATTCTCTGAACAGTCCGTGTTAACACACCGTCTCAGCCCTGGTGGCACGTGCAGCCTTGCACTCTAGCTTTCCGTGCACACGTGTGTACATGTATGTGTGTGCGTGTGTGTGTTGAGTCTCCAGCTAGACTGTGAGCTCCCTGAGGGCAAGGGATGTGCCATTTCCTCTCGAACCCCAACAAGGTCTGGCACAGGCTGGGCTCCTAACACTCAGGATATACTTGCCTACTGGCTGACGGGTCCAGTGCTGGAGTCTATAGTGTGGCTGGTGGTGAGGAGGAGGAGGGGGAGCATGAGTTCACACGTGGGTCCGTTTCGCTGGGCCGTGAGCTGGCTCCCCTGGGGACAGTGATGACCGCAGGAGACCTCAGGTCCTCACCTACTTGGGGCAGTGGGACAGGAAGGGCACCCCCATGGCCACGCAGGAGTGCGTGCAAATGGCCGTCCAGGCTGGATATCTCCGTCGGGCACCGATGCCTGCCGGGGCTGACCAAGTGGAATAAATGTTCTCTCAACATCAGCTGGTGTGAGCGGTGGTCTTTTGGGGCTCAGCCGGGAGCAGGGTGGAGGCCTCTAGCCGAAGGAGCTATTTCCATCGTTTGCCAAAGGCTGTAGCAAGCATAGCTTGAAAGCCACAGCAATGAATAGTTTGACCCCCTCCTCCCCACTTCAATCTGGATAATGACTGTTTGGATTTGGGTAATGGATATTGGGGCCCCTTCAAGCAGCCTTGACTGTTTGCTGAGCCTAGGGTGCGGCCAGACCTGCTGCGAGGCTGCGTGGTGATCCCCAGCCCGGCCTGAGAAGTGGACTGTTAGCAGTGCTCCGTCTGAAGACCGTCCATGCTCTGCTGCTGGCCACCTGCCCCCTGGGAGCCTTGGCCAGCCACGTGTCTTTCCTGAGCTTAGTCCGCTCACCTGTGACCGTCCAGTTGTTGCTGAGGGGCTGGCCCTGATCACGGGCGAGGCTCAGCCAGCACCTTCTGTCTATGTCCTACTCTGTGTGGCAGATCTGGGGCTGCATCGATGGTCTCTGTCGGCCAAGGGAGGTCCTGCGTGCCAGGAACCCGAGGACAGGACCTGTGGAAGCTGGGTTCGTCGGGGGTGAATCAGGCAGTTGAATTTGTTCAACTCAAATTGACTAATGTCTAAATGGGGAACCGTGGACTCAGGGGGCAGAAGTGCAGTGACTTGAGGGTGACAGCCGGGACCCAGCTGTCTTGGGCTCTGCCCTCCCTCCCCGGGGGCTGCCTCCCCAGCTCGCACAGGAAGAAGCCCTCTGTCTACCGAGGCCAGGTTTCTGCCCTAAAGGTCCGAACCAGCCGCAGGGCTGATGGGGTGGCAGAGGGCAGTGATCTGAACGGCCAGGCCCCAGGGCACACAGTGCCGCTGATGGGTCAGCACCCCTGGAGCCCGTGGTCTGTGAGGGGGTGAAGGCGCGGTTGGTTCAACAGAAGACAACCAGAGGGAGAAGGCGGTGAGGGTTTCCAGGTGGGCAGACCGACATCCTGCTACTGACCAGTAACACTAAGTCCCCTGGGGGCTTGTTCTAAATGCAAAATCGCAGCCCGGCTCCAGAATCTGAGTCAGCAACTGCATTTCAATAGGATCCCCAGCCAATTGCACATGTACACACAGGTGCTCGGCACTGTCACTTGCCTGTCGAGGTGGGCCTCTGACTCAGACAGGCCATCAACTCTTCCATCTAAAGGGAGGAGACTGAGGGGCACCTGGGCAGTGCAGTCGGTTAAGCGTCTGACTTGGTTTCGGCTCAGGGCTTGATCTCAGGGTTTGTGAGTTCGAGCCCTGCGTCGGGCTCTGCACTGACAGCTGAGCCTCTGTTCACTCTCTATCTCTCAAAATAAATAAATAAACATTTTTTTTTGTTTTTAAAGAGGAGATTGGGACATGGCATTCCTCTGAGGCAGGCTTGTGGGTGTAGAGGCAAGGTGCTGTCTCCGGCAGGGTCCAGGGCCCCGGCTACCCTCACCACATCCCGGGCCTGGGGGTCAGCGCTATCGTGACCAGGCCTGCCCAGCCTGGCTTTATGCGAATGTACTGTCAGGAGAGAAAGGCCCAGAAAGTGGCCAGTCCTGGCTGAGGAAGCAGGTGGCTCACCCAGAGCGATTCCTCTTCCCTGTGTGTGCACCCTCCCCACCCTCCCCCTACCTCCATATAAGCCCCTTCCAAACGTGGCAAGGCCTCAATCTCATGGCTGTAATGATACCCAAGTGAGAGGTTGTCGGCCCTGCGAGTGACTCGTGGCATTTCAGATCCCCTTTCCAAGCTGTTGTGAGTGTGGGCAGCTAGTGGTTCACAGCTGGGTTGCTCCCTGCCACGCCCCCAGGCGGGCCAGCTCTGAAGTGTAGTCCCGAGGAATCCGATGACACTAGTTTCCAGCTGAGACCACACCACTGGCTCTTCTCGCCACCCGATCCTGCTTCCCACTCCCCTTTCTCCAGAGCACACTTCGCAATAGCGCCTGTTCTCCTTGGACAGAATCCTTGCCTCAGGCTCTGCTTCTAGGGACCCAAGCCTAGGAAATACAGGCTCAGGAATACAGGCTCAAAGCACGACCAGTATCTTTATTCACTTCTGTGTGATGCGGGTTACCTGTAGGTTTCCAGCGAAGAACTGCCAGTAGATTAATGGCTTGGGATGGCCACCTCCTTTGTGAGGGGCCAGGCCTGAGGCCCTAGGTGCTGGTGTGGCAGCTCCTCACCAGCAGCTCTGAGGCCCCTCCCAGATGGAGATAAGGCAGAAGAATCTAGATCAAGAGTCAAGGGCTGGGGTCTAGTAGAGCTGTGTGGCTTTGGCCAAGATCCTTACCTTTTTGAACCGCAGTTTTCTGATCCACGAAATGAGCAGTGTGGACTAGCCACGCACTGACATTTCTTCGAGGGGTGAGATTCTATAGTTGCTTCCTGACTGCTTGTGTGTGGGCTCTTGGGGGTTGTAAGGGGCAGACACCACTCTGTGTGGCAAGGCCTCATGAGATGTGAGGGCGCCCGTGCACTGCTGCGCCCCCCAGGGGGGCATCCCTCTCCTTGGCCCCCACACTGTCCATGTGACTCAGCCCTGCCCCTTCCTACAGCCACCAACGCCTCTACTCTCTAGCACATGCTTGTGGGATGAGACCAATTTTGTTTTGTCTTTAGGCAAGACAGCTTGCTGCAGTTTCTAGCAGCAGAGACAGAAACACACCTTGGAGCAGACCTCTGTTCTGGAAGCCCATTGGTTAAACTCATGTAAAACAAATTCCCACTGCTGGTCTCAAACTAGCCTTGGGCTTGGGTGCAGATGCTGCAGCAAGCATTCTAGCTGCTGTGTTTAACAGCAATCATTTTAATGTTTATTTTTAAAATTTATTTTGGGGGGGCACAGGTAGGGGAGGGGCAGAGAGAGAGAGGGAGGGAGAGAAAGAGAATCCCAAGCAGGCTCTGAACTGTCAGTGCAGAGTCTGACACGGGGCTCAAACTCATGAACTGTGAGATCATGACCTGAGCTGAAATCAAGAGTCTGAGGCTTAACCAACTGAGGCATCCAGGCACCCCAATAGTCAAAGGCTATTGCTGGGGCACTTGGGTGGCTCAGTCGGTTAAGAATCCGACTTTGGCTCAGTTCATCATCTTGAGGTTTGTGAGCTCGAGCCCTGCGTCAGGCTCTGTGCTGACAGCTCAGAACCTGGAGCCTTATTCGGATTCTATGTCTCCCTCCCTCTCTGCCCCTCCCCCGCTCACACTCTGTCTCTCAAAAATGAACAAGCATTAAAAAAAATTTAAAAAGCCTGTTGTTTGGCAGAGCCCCTGGGAATAGGCGCCTCTCTCAAGTGTGCAAAGGACCTGAAATTCTTTCATTCATGAGGGGCTGAGCTGGTACCTCTTCCGGGACGTGGAAACCTGGTAGGGACAAGCAGGGTCCCCAGACATTAGGTTTAAAGCATGTGGGTCCAGGAGAGCCCTCGTTTGTGGGAGCAGCATGCACGGTGTCTAGGTGTGGGGCCACAGGGGCTCTGGAGAAGGGTGGCATGGGGTGCACATGGGGTGCAGAGAGGTGCAGAAACCCTGGAGGAAGGGGGCAGGCAGCCTCCTCCACTCGTGAGCACCCCCAGAAATTACCGGGTGTATGTGTGGCGTGGGGTCCCTGGGGGAGGAATGGCTCATGCAGAATTCTCCGGATCGGGGAGGGCTCAGTCTTGATTTGATCCTAAGAAGCGTATTGCAGGCTAGTGGAGGGGGTCGCCCTGGCCATCTTTCCCACCTCCTGTCCTGTGCTCACCATGGTGCCTGTGGTCTTGTCGCTAATGCTGCTTCCCACCCCTGCCTGCGGCTTCCTCACCGCCACCACCCTGTCTTTCTCTTTGTCTCACATGCAGAGTCCCCAAAGTAGATTTCGGTGTGATTGGTCACCATCGCTTTAGGGAGTCCCTGGGACACAGTCCGTTCTTCCGGGACTGATGTTGCCAGTGAGATTTGAGATGGTGCCTGTGGCACCGCGCGTGCTGGGTCCAACAGCTACCGCCAGGGCGTAAGTGCCGGCGGCTTTTGAGGGAATGCCCGAGCACGTGTCCCCAGATGAGGGTGAGGTGACAGCAATAGGGCTGGCTGGCTGTCCTGTCCAGCCAGTTCTCTGCTTCCTCCCTAACTTTTACTGTGCAAATCTCTCATGTGGCAGATTCAGGCATATGCCTTGTGCCCTTTTTCTTCGACGCGGGGCTCGAACCCCTGAACCGTGAGATCATGACCTGAGCCAAAGCCGGACACTCAACCAACTGAGCTACCCAGGTGCCCCACCTTGTGCCCTTTTTTATACTGTTTTCTTAAGATTTAATTTCTCATGCCTTTGGCTGATCTCCAATGACAGCATTTGTACACCGTCTGATAGCCCGATTTCTTGTGCATAAAGCCCTCAAGGACTTGGGCGCAATTCTGCAGGTCTCGGACCCCGATGTCCAACACTGGAAGCCCAGGGAACAGGGCTGGGGCTTGGACTCATCAACGTTGGTTTCAACTTGGACACGATCATGCTCTGCGGATAGTGCCAGAGCTGGAGCAGAAATATCGCCATGGGAGTTTCTCTCAGTTTCCTGGCCTCCCCCAGGTTGGCATGTATTTATAGTCACTTCTAGTGCTTGGAGATGATTAGAAAGTGGGGCTGTTTTCTTGGCCGGCCCTGGAGCATATTCATGAAATCTTACAAGAAAATTGAGAAACAGGCCCATAAATACGACATGTTGTCCCATTTATTAGGCAACTCGCAAAAAAGCCCCAAATAGCACTGAAAGATCCTATCGTGTGAATGCAATGCAATAACATTAAAATAGTTTTGGGGGGGGGTCCGGGTGGCTCAGTCGGTTAAGCGTCTGATTCCGGCTCAGGTCATGATCTCTTGGTTCATGACTTCGAGCCCCACGTCAGGCTCTGCTGACAGCTCAGAGCCTGGAGCCTGCTTCGGATTCTGTACCTCCCTCTCTCTGCCCCTCCCCTTCTCTCTCTCTCTCTCTAATGAACATTAAAAAAAATTTTTTTTACAAGAAATAATTGAGGCACCTGGGTGGCTCTTTTGGTTGTACATCTGACTCTTGATTTTGGCTCAGGTCATGATCTCAGAGTCATGGTATTAAGCCGAATGTCAGGCTATGTGCTGAGGATGGAGCCTGCTTGGGATTCTCTCTCTCTCTCTCTCTCTCTCTCTCTCTCTCTCTCTCTCTCCCCCCCCACCCCGCCTCCTCTCCCACTCATGCTCTCTCTCTGTCTAAAATAAAAAAATTAAAATAAAACAATAACTAGTTAAAAAAATCACAAATAAAAGTTTCTGTACATTCAGGGACTTAAACACACACTAATAGTTCACAGAGCACAGAAGAAACTGCAATGGACATGATGCCATGTTGATACACTGATGGCTATGAAAATACTGCATTTCACAACTTGTGCCGTACAATGAAAATAGTAATTAGAAGGAAATTTTAGCCTCAAAGGCACTCATTTGAAGAGAAGAAAGTTTGAAAATCAAAAAGTGAAGAGCTCAACTAAACAGCATTAGAAAACAAACAACAGAATGTGCCCAAAAAAGAAAGATAAAAGTTAATGGGATGGGGGTGCCTGGCTGGCTCGGAGGAGCGTGCAATTCTTGACCCCGGGGTTATGAGTTTGAGCCCTATGCTGGGTGTGGAGATTGCTTAAAAGTAAAATATTAAAAAAAAAAAAGTTAATGGGCTAGCAAACAAAATACTAGTAGAGACTCAATAAAAATAAAAGAATCAAAACTGATCCTTTGAAAAGAGAAATAAGAAGGACAAACTTCTGGCTAAAAAAAAAAAAAGAGAGAGAGAGAGAGGTGGCTTCAGTCAGTTAAGCATCTGACTTCGGCTCAGGTCATCATCTTGAGGTTTGTGACTTCGAGCCCCGTCAGACTCTCTGCTGACAGCTCAGAACCTGGAACCTGCTTCAGATTCTGTCTCCCTCTCTCTCTGCCCTCCCCCACTCATGCTCTGTCTCTGTCTCTGTCTCTCTCAAAAATGAATAAATATTAAAAAATTTTAAGAAAAAGAGAAGGCACATGTAAATAACATTAGAAATGGAAGAGAGGTTGTAGCTATGGGCACAGTAGAAATTTGGAAAAATCACAAAAGAATACCATAAACAATCGGTGAATTTTACAGTCACATGAAATGGAAAAACTTCTAGAAGAACGTAAATTACCCAAAGAGACGTAAACAGTCCGAATATACCTGTGAACACGGAGTAACTGAATCAGTCATCAACTATAACCCCATTCCTCCAAATTTTTGTCAACCTTTCATGAAGAGATGATCCCTCATCTATAGTCGGTTCCAGAGAATGCGGGGAGAACATTTCCAAACTCTTAATGAGGCCAAGGAAACCTTGAAAACAAATCCAGACAAGGAATACACAAGGGAGGAAGACTTTTAGGCCAATGTCACTTAGGAATAGAATCACAAAAACCCAAAACAAATATCAGCAGCTCAAATCCTGAAATATATTTTAAAAATACATCGCGGCCAAGAAGATCATCTTGAACAAATATACGGATGTTCAACATCAGAAAAATCTGTTAGAGAAATGTACCTCTTCAACACACTGATGGAGGAAAAATAATGATGATCTCGACAGATGCAGAAAAAGCTTTTGCTAAGATTCAGTGTATTTGTAATTAAAACCTCAAGCCAAAAACAAGTAAACAGGAGAAAACAAAGCCCAAACCAACCTCTTTTTCATGGTTTCCTCTGTTGTCTGTTCCTATTAATGATTTTAAGTGTAAATATATAGTTAAAAAAAAATTTTAATGTTTTTTATTTCTGAGAGAGAGAGACAACGTGAACAGGGGAGGGTCAGAGAGAGAGGGAGACACAGAATCCAAAACAGGCTCCAGGCTCTCAGCTGTCAGCACAGAGCCCAAAGCGGGGCTCAAATCCACCAACCGTGAGATCATGATCTGAGCTGAAGTCGGACGCTTAACCCGCTGAGCCACCCAGGCGCCCCTGTAATGAAATACTTTTGAGACTACATTTCAAAGTTAGCAAAGTTGGTGGCTCCTGGCTGGCTCAGCCGGTGGAGTGTGGATTGTGAATTTGAGCCCCATGTTGGGTGTAGAAATTACTTAACAAGAAAATCTTCCAAAAAAACCCCACCAAAATTAGTAAAGTTGATACATTGCTGGTTTAGACATTTCACTGAAGACTGATTGATTTTAATTTTGCAGATTTTTGGGGTATTTTTTAAATGTTTATTTATGTACTTTTGAGAGAGAGATAGAAATCAAGCAGCGGAGGTGCAGAGACAGAAGATGCGAAGCAGGCTCTTTGCTGTCAACGTAGAGCCCCATGCAGGGATGGAACTCGCGAACTGTAACATCATGACCTGAACTGAAACCAAGAGTCGGACGCTTAACTAAATGAGACACCCATGTAGGTGCCTCGAGATTGTTTTTGGTATTTTGAAATAAAAATAATCTCCAACGTCCTCGTAATTATACAAAACCCGTAAGCCCTAGGCATTGTGCTTATGTCTAATGGTTACATGGACCTGTGTGTGTGTGTGGGTGGGGGGATTATATAATTTCTATCTTTCCCTCTTTATATATGCATCTAATAAATGGAGTTCATTTCGTTATTAAGGTGCAAAATGTGTGAGAATCTTCATTTGGTCGACTATGTGGTTAGGTATCCAGAACCTGAATAAGATAAAGGGGCTAAGATTGATGTTGTTTAAGGTCTACAAGCTTTACATGGAGTAGAAAATAAGCCACGGAGATCTAACACACACTACACTGAGTATAGACAATATTGTACTACAATTATGTAAAGCGATAGACATCAGAACTGCAGTCATATTAAAATAGAGACATATATCAAAGCGACACATTGAACATCTTAAACTTCCACATGTTATGTGTAAGAAAACCCAACAAACCCTAAATAGGCTGCATAATCACCAGACTTTTGTAGCAGAGGCCAATGGGAAAGTGGTGCCCTCTAGCGCACGTTTGGAGAACTGACGCTGAGTGCCTAAGACTGCAACCAGGGCCGTTTTTCTGAAGCCCTATAGGCACCCCTCCGTGCAAGTCCGGGAGCACGTACACCGTCAATAAATATTTCTTGACTGAATAAATATAACCATGAGGCTTTCTGGAAGGCTCTGTGAAGGTGAGTCAAAAAAGCTGGCTTGTTAAAGCCAACTTGTCAAAGTAAATTGTCCCTTTAGATATGAGTTGAAGGTTGATGGCTGACGGAGGAGACGAGAAAAATGGAGGCACAGAAACCTGATGTGTGTTTCTTTCCTGGGTTTCCAGAAGAAATAAGAAGGAAACATAGAGTAACTTTCCAAAGAGAATTAGCCAAAAAAGCCAGCAATCGGGGCCTCTGGGTGGCTCAGTCAGTTAAGTGTCCGACTTGGGCTCAGGTCATGATCTCACAGTCCATGGGTTCAAGTCTCGCATCAGGCTCTGTGCTGACAGCTCGGAGCCTGGAGCTGCTTCAGATTCTGTGTCTCCTTCTCTCTCTGACCCTCCCCTGCTCATGCTCTGTCTCTCTCTCAAAAAATAAACATTTACAAATTTTCAAAAAATCCAGCAATCAAAGTTTGCTCCAAATTGCCTAATGCGTCCTAAAAGGGAATGGTTGTGAAATCCGGAGGGGCACGGAGTCCCTGGCTGAGAGGCCCAGGACCAGAGGTAGGGAAGCTTGAAATAAGAGTGTGGAAAGCAGTTACCGACTGAAGAGCTTGGGCTCTTTTCATCTGTGAATAAATCTTCAAAATGCAGAGGCTCTGGGGGAAGTTTGACACTTACTGTGTATTCAGTGATATGGTCTATTAGCTTCTTCTTAGTAAAGTAATAATTAGGTTATTGTGCTGATGCACAATAGATTAAAGATTGAAGATCTTTAATTTCAGAGATACACAGGGAATAAAATGCTGCGATTTGCTTCCACCTGGAGTGGGGGATGGGTGTGGCGGTGGGAACAGGTGTGGGCCACAGGGAACACGTGTTGATAATCTGAAGTCAGACAGCAGGTGCCTGGGGCTCATCTCATTCGACCAGTGTCGTGTGTTAGAAAATTTCCTAAGGATAGGGGCGCCTGGGTGGCTTAGTCGGTTGAGCGTCCGACTTTCACTTAGGTCATGATCTCGCGGTTCGTGGGTTCGAGCCCCGCGTCGGGCTCTGTGCTGACTGCCAGCTCAGAGCCTGGAGCCTGTTTCAGTCTGTGACTCCCTCTCTCTCTGACCCTCCCCTGCTCACGCTGTCTCTCTCTCTCTCTCCTAGAAATAAAATTAAAAACATTTAAAAAAAAATTTCCTAAGGACGATTTAAAGTGTGCTTGTACTTAATCCTTTTGCTCTTTTAAAATTTCCCATCCCAATACTGCTAGAAGAGCCAATGTTGGTGGGGGAGAGGACACGTTTGAGTTCAGCCCCTGCGCACCGCTCGGAAGGCAGGCTCGGGGCCATCCTTAGAAAGAGCAGCTGTAAAGAAACCCGGCACACACGGCCCGCAGTCTGTTTAAAATGGTAATTTCCTGGGGAAAGTCCAAGTGGTGGGGTGCCCATTCTGGCAGACGCCTTTACCAGGCTCTGCCGAGCCACCTGTGAAGGCTGACGGTTGTGGGGGGAGGGAGGGTCCGATCCTCCGATCCCCTCCCCTGCTGGGGAGGGGACGGTGTCCCATGGCGCCCCACGTGCCCTGCCAGCTGGGGCCTGGACCCCCGTTCCACTGCCCTGAGGCGCTGAGCGATCTCCACACAAAGGAGAGAAATGTGCCGAGAGACGATGCGAGGGCCGTTCCCACTCTCTGCTGGTCCCTTGGCCTTCGTTTGCTTTCGCAGGGCACCCGGGACCCGCTCCTAAAATTCAAGGTCCGCAAGCTTCACCAGCCCCTCCGTGCCTGCTCCGCACTCCCAGTGCTGGGGGTACACTCTGAGCTACCACGGCTAGGAATCCCCACGGAAGGGGCACTCGCCCGTTTCCCAGCGTGGTCTCCCCCCATCCCGCACTTTCCCTGTTTTATATGAGAGAACAAAGCAGTTAGCGCAGGAAGTGCCATTCACAGGGAGCAAAGACAGGGGCGCCTGGGTGGCTCAGTTGGTTAAGTGTCCAACTTTGGCTCTCACAACTCAGGAGTTCGAGCCCCACATCGGGCTCTCTGCTCTCAGTACAGAGCCTGCTTCAGATCCTCTGTCTCCCTCTCTCTCTGCCCCTCCCTCATGCTCTCTGCTCCCGCTCTCTCTCTCAAAAATAAACATTAAAAAAAATTAAAACAGGGGCGCCTGGGTGGCTCAGTCAGTTGAGTGTCCGACTTCAGCTCAGGTCATGACCTCATGGTTTGGTCTATGAGTTTGAGCCCTATGTTGGGCTCTGTGCTGACAGCTTAGAGCCTGGAACCTGCTTCAGATTCTGTGTCTCCCTCTCTCTCTGCCCCTCCCCCATTCATGCTCTGTCTCTTTCTCAAAAAAAATTAATTAATTAAAACATTAAAACTTAAAAAAAAAAAGGCAGGACTCAAATGTGACCCGACTGATTCCATCCAGCAAGCTGTTACCATGTGCATCAGGGAACACAGAAGCGTGTCTTACCTTCATTTTATTTGTATTTATTTATTTAAGTTTTTAATGTTTGTTCATTAAGAGAGAGAGAATGAGTGGGGGAGGGGCTGGTAGAGGGAGACACAGGATCTGAAGCAGGCTCCAGGCTCTGAGCTGTTAGCACAGGGCCTGATGTGGGGCTTGAACTCATGAACCGTGAGATGATAACCTGAGCTGGAATTGGAAGCTTAACTGACTGCACCACCCAGACACCCCTGGTCTTACCTTCTTTTTAGAAAGGGGGAACTACGCCTGGACAGTTACAGAAGGCTTTCTCCTTTCTCCCTAGCCCTTCTTGCCAGGTGCCCGGAAGGGGGAGGAAGTAGCTTTTAAATGACCACAGGTGGCCGCTAAGTCAGGATGACCTGCTGGTGTAACTGATGAGTGCCAGCAGGTGGCAGCAGAGAGTCCACCCTGGCCGTCAAGTGCTAAAGCAGAAAGCAGGAGTTGGGGGGGCCGGAGACTGAGCTAGAAGCTGCCAGAGTGGGGATCCAGGGCCACTGAGTGAGGAGTGCGGAGGCAGCAGCGGGAGGGGAAGAGGGCAGGCCGGCCCTGGGGACGCCCGCTCGGGAGTCAGGAGGTGAGGAGGAACTGGGGAAGAGGTTCACTGGGGTGCTCCAAGCTCCCACCTGGGACTCGGTGCCGCTTTACATGCCTGGAAGTCCGTGCCTTTCCAGCCGTGTTGTGCCGCCTCTTAGGCAGACTTTTATGGCCCTGAGGCTTATAGCTCACTGTGCTTCTGGAACCTCTGTAATCAGGTACAGCCAGCGTTCGGGGCAGCTCTTCGAGGCCCTTCGCTGCAGGGGAGCGCCCGCCCCCTCCAAGTCTGTCCCCGGCGTCCCTGCCGGCTGCTCTGGAATGTCCCTGGAGAGGCCATCGGGGGCCTTATGGAGGAGGAGTGGAGAGGGGGGGCGTGGGGGGTTCTCCCAGCAGCAGAGGCCAGAAGCACGGTTCTCAGGACTGTTTTCCCTTGGGAAGCGGAGAAGAAGGAGCAAATCACGCGCGCCCTGGGTCTGTGTTTTTGGGAGCAGCCCACTGGGCCCCTCGCTAAACACTCCCTCCAGCACCATCCAGCATCGGCAGCTCGGAGGCTTCCTGCTTGCCTGGGGGAGAGCGAGCTCAGCCTGGTCCTGCAAAGAGGTGCTCACCGCCGTGCTGAGTCTCCTTTGGAGAAGAGGGGACAGAAAAACAAGGATTTCAGGAACCCAAACCAAAAATAGCAGTGGGGGTGGGGGGGAGGGGACAAAAACCACTCAGAAAACCCCCTAACCAAAAACATACAAGAAAGAAAAAAAATTGAGAACGGCCCGGGGACACTGAATTGTCTTGAATTGGGAGATTGGAGGTGGCTCCCACCCAGAGGCTCCAAGGAGACAACGAGTTGGAAGAAAGCTCATTGCAAGTCCTGCTTTGCTTCTTTTCCAGCCAGCATCCCAGGCAGGGGCAGGTGTCCCGGGATACAGTCGAGGTGCTAGAAAAGTCCTTCCAGGTGCTGATGGAACCACTTGGAGCAGCCGCCTTTGTGCCCGACGTCAGGGCCTCCCTCCCCCACCTTGCCTGCCTGGGGGATTAAAGGTGCGGGTGTCTGGCTGGCTTAGTCCGGTAGAGCCACTCTTGATCTCGCGGTTGAGTTCAAGCCCCACGTTGGGTATAGAGATCACTTAAAAATAAATTCTGTAAGGGGCGCCTGGGTGGCTCAGTCGGTTAAGCGTCCGACTTCAGCTCAAGGTCATGATCTCACAGTTCGTGAGGTTTGAGCCCTGCTTCAGGCTCTGTGTCTCCCTGTCTCTCTGACCCTCCCCTGCTCACGCTGTCTCTCTCTTTCTCTCTCTCAGAAATAAATAAAACATTAAACATTTTTTAAAAAATTAAAAAAAATAAATTCTGTAAAAAAAAATAACAAAGCTTGGAAAGACTGCCTCTTCCCAAGGCCATCCTGAGTCTAGATACTGACGTCGGTAAAATTCGCAGTAAAGGAGAGAGAAGTCGGGCGGCAGCCGGAGGGGGGATTGGGGTAGGGGAATTTTCTTTTTTATTTCTTTTGTTTTGTTTATTTATTTCGAGAGAGAAAGAGAGAGAGCAAGCAGGGGAGGAGCAGAGAGAGAGGGAGAGGGAGAGAATCCCAGGCACGCTCTGAGCTGTCAGTGAGGAGCCCGATGTGAGGCACGTACTCACAAACTGCGAGATCATGGCCTGAGCTGAAAGCAAGTGTCCGACGCACAACCGACTGAGCCACCCAGGAACCCCGGGAATTTTCTTTTTTAAAGATGGGAGAACATGGCATGGTGGCACGCTGATGGCATTCGTAGGGGCCGCTTTGAGGCAGACAGGCTTGAGCAATGGAATGTTCAGGAACGTTGAAAGGGCCCACAATGACCACCGGGCTGAACACAGACAGGCCCAGCAGGCGACCACCTCCATATATCCGCAACTAACCCATGCGCTGCTTACAGCCAGGCCATTACCAATAAGGGGGAGGATTCCATAGGTGGCCATACCTCCTCATCTTCCCCCTTTATTTTATTTTATTATTTTCTAATGTTTATTTATTTTTGAGAGAGAGAGAGACAGAGGGGCAGAGAGAGATGGAGACAGAATCCGAAGCAGGCTCCAGGCTCTGAGCTGTCAGCCCAGAGCCCGACGTGGGGCTTGAACCCATGAACCGTGAGATCATGACCTGAGCCAAAGTCGGACGCTCAACCGACTGAGCCCACCAGGTGCCCTGGGAATTTAATTTTTCATTTGCCTTTGTTTCCCACATCACATGGCCAGTACTTAAAATCCCTTACATCTTGATAAGGGTGATATTAGGGCTCCAGGAAACGGAGTCTATAGGTTTCTGGAGATTAGGCTCTGGATAAGATTGCCTTTTGCTTCCAGTTTACTAAGTTCTCCGTAAACTGAAGGAGACTCCTGTCCTGTATGGCTGTGATCTCTATCCGTCAACCATTTGTTTTCTTTCCTTTATTTTTGGGCAGCAGGGAGTGTCCAAGGAATATCACACATATCCCACCTTGGGTGTGTGTGGGGGGGAGCTGTTAGCCTGTACTTTGCCCTCAGCCTGCCTTACATTCCCTCCTCACTTTTACCTCCAGCCTGACCCCATTTCCCCATGCCTGTGGGGTTTGCCATAACCCCTCTGCCTGAGTGTCCCTTGCAGGACGTTTCTACATGCCCTTCATGACTCAGGGTGGGCGTAAGCTCCCCTGTGTGGCAGTTTCTTCCTCTAGTGTGTCTTGTAATGCCCTCCATGAGAGGGCCTGCCACAGAAAACAAATGGTTCATGGATTTATTTATGAGTTTGTTTCCCCAGTTGGTTGTTTCTCCATCTTTTCTTTTGAATAATTTTTTAAAACTTTATTTATTTTGAGAGAGAGAGAGCATGAGCAGGGGAGGGGCAGAAAGAGAGAGAGAGAGAGAGAGAGAGAGAAGAGGAGAGAGAATCCCAAGCAGGCTCCCCACTGTCAGTGCAGAGCCTAACGCGGGGCTTGATCCCATGAACTGTGAGATCATGACCTGAGCTGAGAGCAAGAGCTGGGTGCTTAACTGACTGAGCCACCCAGGCACCCCTGTTTCTGCATCTTGGAGGACTTACGGCCCTTCCTCTTTGCTCCCCTGAACACATCTCCATGACAGCGTGTGTTCTATCTATTGTTCTATGACCTTAGGGCTCGGTCTCCTCATTTGACCGAGCTCCTTGAATGGAGATTTGTCTTGCAGGTCTCTAAGCCCCTGTCTCGCCTTGCCTGGTAGATTCCTCGTTTGCACAGTTTGTGCCTTCCAGGCTTATATGATTTCTAGAAGCCGAGTCCTCTCCTCACCCCCTCTGAGAGGAAGGGAGAAGGGAGAGCAAATGCTGAGGGAGTAGGTTTGCTGCCCTTGTCATTAGCCACAAAGCCACTAGGGGGCAGGGAACTCCCATCCTACCCCTGACCTGAGCACAACCAGCCTTCTGCGCAGAAATCCATTCTCCACAAGCCAATGCGCTAAAATATCAGGGGTTTTTTGTTTTGTTTTGTTTTGTTTTTTCTGCCAAATGGTCCACTCAGCAAATAATCAACTTGCTAAATCAATGAGGAGTTATTTGAAGCTGTGGTTTTACCCGAATGCTCCCCAAATGCTTAATATTTCAGAACAAGGGAGCTTTTTCTCCATTTACTGTTTTCTCTATTCTGGGGAAATGATATCCCACCAGGCGGTGACTCTCTGCCCCTGAACTGACCCTCGCTTCTGGAAGCACCACAGTTGGGATGATCACAGGGTGGGATTGCTGGACCCGTTGCGACAGAGCAGCCCCTCAAAACCTGGTCAGAGCCCCCACTGCTCCTCCTTTCGCAGGGTCTCCGGAAGTCTGCGTACCACCTGACACCTTTCAAAGACCAAGCCTACTGTGATGGCATGAGTTCAAGGCCTTGGATCATCAGACTCTGCATTCCCATGAAAAGTGCTGTCAGGTGGATGGACCTCCAGGACATACCCTAAGCGAAGAAAAGCTAGTCACAAAGGACAAACACCGTCTGGTTCCACTCCCATGAGGTCTCTAAAGCCCTTAAAATCACAGAAACAGAAAGTAGAGAGCTGGTTTGGGGAGGGGAGGGGAATTAGGGGCTAAGGAGTGCAGAGTTTCATTGTCGTGGGCTCGGAAAGTTCCCCAGCTCTTGCACAACCAGCGAAGGTCCTTGAGGCTCCTGAACTGTGCACTTAAAAATGGCTAAGATGGCGAGGCGTCAGGGTGGCTCAGTCAAGCCGAGGACTCCTGCTTTCGGAGCAGGTCCTAATCTCACAGTTCCTGAGTTCGATCCCGGGATCCTGGAGTTCAAATCCCGCTGAGAGTGCAGAGCCTGTTTGAGATTCTCTCTCCCTCTCTCTCTCTCTCTCTCAAAAATAAATTTTTAAAGATGGCTAAGATGGTAAAATTCTGTAATGTTACGGTGTGTGTTGTTGTTTTTTAAAAAAACCATAATGGGGTGCCTGGGTGGCTCAGCGGGTTAAGCACAGCGTTCTGCTAGGGTCATTATTTCTCAGTTCATGGGTTCGAGCCCCCTGTCCGGCTCTGTGCTGGCAGCTGGGAGCCTGGAGCCTGCTTCTGATTCTGTGTCTCCCTCTCTCTCTGCCCCTCCTCTGCTCACATTCTGTCTCTCTCTCTCAAAAATGAATAAATATTTAAAAAATAAAATAAAAACCATAGTAAAATAATAGTCTTTCTCAGTGTTGGGCTTCTGTAGTAGGCAGCCTTCGGATACTATTCCCACTCAAAAAAGGGTTTCCTTTATAAGCTATTGGAAAGCATGGAGGCTCCAGCATTTCAAATGTTAGCCTGGCTCTAGGAAGGAACCATTTAGCCTGGGAAGCAGCGCGTTCCCCAGGTCGGGTTGGAGGGTCCCCCAGGAGGGGTGTGAGGCCTTGCTGGAGGGTGGGGGAGGGGGAAAGGAAAACAGAGTCTCCCTGTTTCCTCAGTCTTGGGAAGGGGTCCCCGGGGTGCCGGACACCAGCCGGAGAAGAGCCGCCTCCGCACCGGCCAGGCTCAGCCTCTCCAGGCTCCACGTGCGTCCCGGGGACCGGGGACCGCAGCCTCCGCACAATGACCCCCTCGGTGCGGGGAACCCTCCCGACGCCCGGCCCAGGCCCCGCGGCGGCGCCGCAGCCCCCGGCCGAGCTTCCGNCAAGACTTCTGGTTTTACCTACATCGAAGCCCCCTGGGCTCTCACCGCTGCTTTTCCCGCCTCCTGATGACCGCCTGACCTGCGGGGTGGGACTGAGTCCTCCCCAGGCTGGGCTCTGGAAGCTTCTCTGGCCATCTCGTGGGCGTGAGCTGCCCCGGGTACGCCACAGATTCCCCGCCCCGTTGGGAGCTTTGCGTGGACGGCTGAAGCCACGTCCCCCTTGGCTGTATCCTGAGGACAAGTGCAGGTTGATGCTGGAGAGCATCAACTATATCTCTGGAGAGAAGGTTCTCTTTTCTCTCTCGGTTGCCTGGCTGGGGTCCCCAGACTGCTCTGGGAGATGGTCAGAGGGGAGCGTGGGTAAAGGAGAGAGTGAGGGAGGGGGGAGTTTTGTTCCCTTTTATCCTCAGAAAATTTTTTAAAGGTATTTATTTTTTTATTTTATTTTTTTTTTTTTTGAGAGAGAGAGAGAGTGAGCGGGGAAGGAGCAGAGAGAGAGAGAGACACAGAATCCAAAGCAGGCTCTAGGCTCTGAGCTGTCAGTACAGAGCCAGTTGTGGGGCTGGAACTCATGAACTGCAAGATCATGACCTGAGCCGACTGAGCCACCCAGGCACCCCTTAATATGTATTTTTGGGAGAGAGAAAGAGAGAGAACAAGCATGGGAGGGGGAGAGAGAGACGAGGACAGGATCTGAAGCAGGCTCAGCGGTGTCAGCGCAAGGCCCCACACGGGGAACCCAACCCATGAACCTTGAGATCATGACCTGAGCTGAAGTCAGCCGCTCAACCAACTGAGCCACCCAGGTGCCCCCTTTGCTCTGAGAAAATGCGGAAATTGACAGTTCCCAAGGAGGGGGGTAGGTTGGGTGGGCTCCTGATTCAATATGGCAGCATCTCTGGAAGTAGCTTAGCAAAGGCTCATTAATTTACTCACACTATGATATGTAAATGTATGATGTATGATATGATATGATCATGTAAAACAGGGGTACTGCCTTGGGAAATAAATTCCTTTTCTCTTTAGACCTGCTGGAGGCCTCTGCTTTCTTTAGCAATTTGCCCACTAGTGTCTTTTTTTTTCTTAAAAAAAAATTAATGTACAAAAAATATCACGTCACTGGCTTGGGATACAATGTAAAGTTACTTCTCTTTTATTATTCAAAGTGACACCGCTTGAGTCACCATCTTCATTTCTCAAAACTGTTTTTCTTCCTTTCCTCACCCCTCTACCCCATGATCATTCATTTAACACCACTTATTAAGTCTATACTGTACGCCAAGCACAATATCAGGGACTAGGGACACAGAATAAGACAGGCATGGCCTCTGCTCTTACAGAGTTTCATCCCGAGGGCGGTGGAGAGAATACCGAAGTTAGACGAAGTAAGTACTATCAGACGGTTCTTATCGAACACCTTCTGTATGTCATAGATATGATGGTGAACAAGATAAAGTGGGCCTTTCTTCTCCTGGCACTTACTTCTCAGTGGTGGGGAGACAAAAAAGAAAGCAATAAGGAAGTAAAAGCACAATGTGAAAAGTGATTGCAGTAGTTGCTGGGTAGGCGGTACAGAACAGGGTGTGGGGGATGCAGAGTGCTGTTGGGATGCAGGGGGGTGGTTGCTCTTAAATGTAGGATGACGGAAGGCCCTCTGTCCCACAGGGAGGTGAACTCGCCTTGCGCGAATCTGGGGGAAGAGTGTTCTAGCTCAGGTGAGCAGCCAGCACCACGCCCCAAGGTTGCACGTTTGGGGAACAGTAGGGAGATCCATGTGACTACAGTAGACAAAACAGGGTGGAGAGGGGTGGCTGGGGGAGGAGATCAGAGAGGCAACTAGAACCCAGATGGGGTAGGGTCCTGTCAACCACTGTAAAGGCTTTGCTTGTTGTTTCGAGTCAGGGGGAAGCCACTTAGGGACTTTGAACTGATGAGTGACGTTATCTGTCTCTTGTTTGAGTAGGAGCACACTAACTGTTGACAGACCATAGATTCTAGAAGGGTGGAAACGGGGGGACCAGTGATTCTGTTACTGCAGAAGTCCAGAGAAGAGCTGATGATCAGATCAGTCTGGAAAAATCACAAAAGTCTTGACCCTGAGTGACATTTCAGCTAAGAGGTGTTGAGTGGGATGGAATTTTCCAGGCAGACAGGAGCGTGGTGCATGCTGGACCTCTGGGGTAGTGGAGCTGAGGTAGCAGAGATGAGGTGGGGTCCCTGATTGTGAAAGGCGCCTGCAATACAGGCTACACGTGCTTTTTATATTTATTTATCTATCAATCTATCTATCTATTTATTTCTTTATGAGTTTGAATTTTTTGTTATGGCCTTCTTTATTATTTTTTAAAAATTGTTTTAACATTTATTTATTTATTTATTATTTCCTTAAATAGTTTATTGTCAAGTTGGTTTCCATATAACACTTGGTGCTCATCCCAACAAGTGCCTTCCTNATGAGGAACTTCAACACTGTTTTCCAGGGGGCCTGCACCAGTTTACATTCCCACCAACAGTGTAGGAGGGTGCCCGTTTGTCCACATCCTCGCCAGCATTGGTAGTCTCCTGATTTGTTCATTTTAGCCACTCTGACTGGCGTGAGGTGGTATCTCAGTGTGGTTTTGATTTGTATTTCTCTGATGATGAGGGATGCTGAGCATCGTTTCATGTATCTGTTGGCCATCTGGATGTCCTCTTTGGAGAAGTGTCTGTTCATGTCTTCTGCTCATTTCTTCACTGGATTATTTATTTTTTGGGTGTGGCGTTTGGTGAGTTCCTTATAGATTTTGGATACTACCCTTTATCCGATATGTCATTTGCAACTACCTTTTCCCATTCCATTGTTCCCTATGAGTTTTGTTGATTGTTTCCTTTGCTGTGCAGAAGCTTTTTATCTTGATGAGGTCCCAATAGTTCACTTTTGCTCTTGATTCCCTTGTCTTTGGAGATGTGTCAAGTAAGAAATTGCTATGGTTGAGGTCAAGGAGGTTGTTTCCTGCTTTCTCCTCTAGGGTTTTGATGGTTTCCTGTCTCACTCAGGTCCTTCATCCATTTTGAGTTTATTTTTGTGTATGGTGTAAGCAAGTGCTAGTTTCATTCTTCTGCATGTTGCTGTCCACTTTTCCCAGCACCATCTGTTAAAGAGGCTGCAGTGACAAATATTTTATACAGATGTTGTTCTCTGGCCATAGAGTAATAATGTTAGAAATAAACAAAAAGATAGCAAGTTTCCCAATACATATTTATTCGTTATTTATTATTTTTTAATGTTGTATTTATTTTTGAGAGAGTGTAAGCAGGGGGAGGGCAGGGGAGAGGGGGACAGAGGATTCAAAGTGAGCTGTGTGCTCATGAGGGAGCCTGATGTGGTGCTCAAACTCATGAACCGTGAGATCATGACCTCAGGCAAAGTCGGATGCTCAACCGAATGAGCCATCCAGGTGCCCCTCATTTTTAAATTTTGTAATCACTTCTCTTAATTTATGGATCAAAAATAAATGGTTGAAATTAGAACATATTTAAAACGAACCAACAAAAAGAGCGGAGAGAACAACACTATGTGGATGTCCATTCTTCTAAAACTAAGCCACAGGGACGCCTGGGTGGCTCAGTCAGTTGGGCTTCCAACTCTTGACTTCAGCTCAGGTGATGATCTCGCAGTTTGTGAGGTTGAGCCCCATGTTGGGACTCTCTCTCCCCTCTCTCTCTCTGTTCCTCCGTGATTCGTGCATGTGCACGCTCTCTATCTCTCAAAATAAATAAATAAAACTTAATAAAACTTTATAACTTAATAAAAAAATAAACTAAGCTACAAATTCAGTGCAGTGACATTCTAGATTTCAATAGGATTTCCTAAAGAAAATGAAAACTGATTTTCGGGGCGCCTGGGTGGCTCAGTCGGTTAAGCGCCCGACTTCGGCTCAGGTCATGATCTCATGGTTCGTGGGTTCGAGCCCCACATCGGGCTCTGTGCTGACAGCTCACAGCCTGGAGCCTGCTTTAGATTCTGTGTCTCCCTCTCTCTCTGACCCTCCCCTGCTCACACACTCTCTCTCAGAAATAAATAAAACATTAAAGAAAATTTTTAAAAAACCTGATTTTCAAAGTTCTACAGGAGATTAAAAAGCCAAGAATTCCACAACAATTTTGAACAATAGCAAGGTGTTGAGATCTGCTCTATCACGTAATGAATCTTATTTTAAAGTTATATTTTTAGTAGGATAATACTAAGTCATTTTGGTTTTAATAATTCAGACTTCCTGGTTCAAGGGGCACCTGGGTGGTTCAGTTGGTTAAGCGTCCGACTTCAGCTCAGGCCTGCATCTCACTGTTCCTGAATTCAAGCCCTGTGTGAGGCTCTGTGCTGACAGCTCAGAGCCTGGAGCCTGCTTCGGATTCTGTGTCTCCCTCTCTCTCTCTGCCCCTCCCCAGGTTGTGCTCTGTCTTTCTCACAAATTAATAAACTTAAAAAAATAAATAAAAAGAAGGAGGAGGAGGTGAGAACAGGAGCTCCCTACTTGGGTCTGCCTCTATCATCAAGAAAACAATAGCATTCCCAAAAGGCCTAGGCAAATGTTCTCTCAACTGTCATTGGGTAGAACTGGGTCACATGGCCTCCCCTGGTTGAAAGGAAGCTGGGAGAGAGAGCTATTAGTTTCCTCTTGCTGTTGTAACAAATTGCCAGAAAGTTAGTTACTGAAAACCCATCAAGTTATTATTTTACAGTCTGGAGGTCAGAAGTCCTAAAATCAAGGTGTTGGGCAGCATCCTTCTGGAGGAGGCTGTGTGGGAGAAGCCATTTCCTTGCCTTTTCTAGCTTCTAGAAGCCACCTGCACTCCCCTTGGCTGGCGGCTCCTTATTCCATTTTCAAAACCAGTCGTGCAGCATTTTCAAATCGCTCTCACTCTCTGACCTCTGCTTTTGTCTTCACATCTCCTTTTTCTTACTCTGACTTTCCTACCTTCCTCTTGGAAGGGCCTCTTTGGGGGTGATTATATTGGATCCAAGATCCAAGATTACCTCTCCATCTCAAGATCCTTAATCACATTGGCAAAGTCCCTTTTACCATGTAAAATAACATAGTCACAGATTCCAGGGATTAGCACATGGACATCTGGGGAGGGGGCATTATTCTGTCTATCACAGTGTCTACGTTTTCCCTAGCATGTATAATGGGTGATGGATATAGACAGGGTTGGTTTAGTGAGTCAACAGTGTTGGATGTCTCTTTTTCAAATGTTTGTTTATTCTGAGAGAGAGAGAGAGAGAGAGAGAAAATTATAGCACGTGGGCAGGGGAGAGGAAGAGAGAGAGAGAGAGAGAGGAGAGAGTCCCAAGAAGATTCTGTGCTGTCTTCGCAGAGCCCCATTTGGGGCTCTATCCCAGAAACCATGAGATCATGACCTGAGTTGAGATCAAGAGTTGGACTCTCAACCAGTTGAGCCACCCAGGCACCCTTACAGTGTTGGGCGTCTTACCAATATGGATTTAATTCAGAGACAAGAGCACAGAGAAGATTGTGGGAAACAGGATTTCTTATCCGGATCTAGTCTGAGTTGACTTCAGTAGCCCACATCCGTGGGGAACAAACAAAAAGAATGCATTTTTCTTGCTGTTCCTCTATCCAGTCTTGCATGGGTTGAACACTGATGTGCTGCTTTTTGTCCCAGCAGAACCAGCCAGAGCCTGTGCCAGGAGAGGGGACCAGAGCCAAGCTGCCCCATGCCAGAACTGAGGCTTCTCCTCTTAGGCAAAAGAGGTGCAGGAAAAAGTGCCACAGGAAACACTATTTTGGGCAAAGCTGCGTTTCTGTCCAAATTCAGTGACCAGAGGGTCACTAAAACATGCCAGAGAGAGAGTGTGGTCACAAAAGAGAGAAGGGTTGTGGTCATCGACACCCCTGACCTTTTCTCCTCAATGTCTTGTGCCGAAGAAAAGCCACGTAACATTGAACACTGCTTCGAGCTCTCTGCTCCCAGCCTCCACGTCCTGCTTCTGGTAATCCCCATCAGCTTTTGTAAGGTTGAGGACATAGAGACAGCCAGGGGGATCCAGGAGGTGTTTGGAGCTAACGCCAGGAGGCACGTCATTGTTGTCTTCACTCGGAAGGATGATTTGGAGAATGTCTCACTGCAAGATTGCATTGAAGGTCAGGACTCCCTTAAGGAGTTGGTTGAAAACTATGGAGGCCGATACTACGCTTTCAACAACAAGGCAAGTGAGGATGAGCGGGAGGTCCAGGTGAGGGAGCTCCTCGGCATGGCCCAGCGTTTGGTGGATGAAAACGGAGGACCATATATCGTGAACCTCAGAAATGAAGGCGGTGGATGCCTGGTAAGAAATGCTTAAGGTCTGGATGTTTGTGGTTAGAGCTAGTGGGTTGAAGACAAGCACAGAGAAGTGAAATGTCACATTGTGTGGTGGAACGTAGGCTTTAGTTGGGAGCTGTGTATCCAGGATCTGGAAAGATGAGGCTCCAGACGGTAGGTTGCTTTGAGTATCACCTTTTGGGCTTTGAAATTTATTGGCAAGTTAATGGATACGCTTGGGTCCTTACTTAAGTTTTTCCCTCACAGTATTGGACACACAAATAGACCCTTTCTTCCCTTGGCTTCAATACAGCTACACTCTTGTTGGGTTTTTTCTTCCTACTCTTTCTGCTTCCTCCAGAGATTGCTGAGTTCTCCTCACACAGCCTCTAAAAGTTGGCATCTTCAGGGTGTGGTTCTAGATTTCCCCAGTCCTCTGCCTTCCAGCTTTGAGCTCCATCAATTGCTAATGATTTCCAGATATGTCACTCCAGTCTAGGCCTCTCCTCTGAATCCTGTTGCCGTTTGATACCTCCACTTGGCTCTTCTACAGGATCTCAGGCTTCTCAAGGTCAAAACTTTTGGTTTTCCCTCTGAGATCTATGAGACTTCAGTTTTCCTCTCACCTGGGTAAGTGGTCGTGATGCTCATTATGCTCCTTGAACCTAAACCCGGAGGTCAGCTTTGCTACTACTACTAGCTGGCAGCTGATATTCGAGAAGTCATTAGGTCTGCTGTGATAGATCCCTGGAATTCATGCACTTCTCTCCATCTCCACTGCCCCTGTCTGGTTCAAGCCAGCTTCCATTCTTGCCTGTACTGTTTTACAAACAACCTTCCCCTCATCCATTCTTGTGCCTTACTCCTCAATCCATTTCCCCTTTTTAAAAAAATTTTTTATTGTTTTATTTATTTCTGAGAGAGAGAGACAGCATGAGCAGGGGAGGGTCAGAGAGAGAGGGAGACACAGAATCTGAAACAGGCTCCAGGCTTTGAGCTGTCAGCACAGAGCCCGACATGGGGCTCGAAACCACGAACCAGGAGATCATGACCTGAGCTGAAGTCAGATGTTCAACCGACTGAGCCACCCAGGCGCCCCTCCTCAATCCATTTCCTACAGGACAGCCACAGTGGCATTTTATTTAATTTCTAGACTTGAATGGAAAATGTATTTGTAACAAAGGAGGATACAAAAATTCAGGCTTTTGTCTCTGAGGACCTCACGCTTCTGTTTGAGTGACTCATGCATGAGACACGAAGCAGTTCCTGATTCAGGGTAAGTAAATGAATACTCGTACAGACGAGTCTTTAAACACAGTATCCACGGCTGTAAAGCAAGCAAAAATCCAAAGTGGGGGCAGTTTTGGTCAGAGTGAATCTTCGAGAAATGATGAGCGTTGAGCCCAAACAGGATGGAAATGACTTGAAGGAAGGCAATATTTATTGAGCACCTGCTAAGTTCCAGACCCACAGACTGACCAACTCTTCATACCCACTCAGTGTACTGATGTTCCATAGACGAGGACCTTGAGGCTCAGGAGAACTTGTCACTCTCTTATCTCCTAGGCCTGACATCCCTCTCTCTCTCCTGCATAGCCTCTGTCTCTCCCCTGAAGGCTATATGGAGCAGGGATTCAGCAGAGAGGATAAAGGAGCACAGAATGAGCTCTCTGCAGTGTAGCCGGAGCACCACTCCCTCTTGTTTAAAATGCTGCAGTGGCTGTCTGCTGGTCTTCAGATCAAGTTTGGAATCCCTGACCTGAGCTGGCCCCGCACCCTCTAACTTGCTCTTCATGTGTTGATCCCACCGGCCTTCCCTGTGTGGTCCTTGACTTGACATGCGTGCTCTAGAGCTTCGAACACGGGGTTTTGTCCACTGGGCCCTTCCCCTCTCCCGCCTACTCCGTTCCAGGTCTGCTTTTGTGTATCCATCTGCCTCTCCTCGAGCTCCCTTCCTCCGAGAGTCTTCCCTGCGGGTCCCTGGGATGAGCGCCTACAGCCCCCTTCCCTCACGGCGCTCCTCCCCATCATGGCGCTCCTCCCCCTCATGATGCTCCTCCCCCTCACGGCGCTCCTCCCCCTATGGCGCTCCTCCACCTCATGATGCTCCTCCCCCTCACAGCGCTCCTCCTCCTCACGGCGCTCCTCCTCTTCACGTCGCTCCTCCCCCTCATGGCGCTCCTCCCCCTCATGGCGCTCCTCCTTCTCACGGAGCTCCTCCCCCTCATGGCGCTACTCCCCCTCATGATGTTCCTCCCCCTCACGGCGCTCCTCCTCCTCACGGCCCTCCTCCCCATCATGGCACTCCGCTCCCTCATGATGCTCCTCCCCCTCACGGCGCTCCTCCCCCTATGGCACGCCTCCCCCTCATGATGCTCCTCCCCCTCACGGCGCTCCTCCTCCTCACGGCGCTCCTCCACCTCATGATGCTCCTCCTCCTCACAGCGCTCCTCCTCCTCACGGCGCTCCTCCTCCTCACGTCGCTCCTCCCCCTCATGGTGCTCCTCCTCCTCATGTCGCTCCTCCCCCTCATGGCGCTCCTCCTTCTCACGTCGCTCCTCCACCTCATGGCGCTCCTCCTTCTCACGGAGCTCCGCCCCCTCATGGCGCTACTCCCCCTCATGATGTTCCTCCCCCTCACGGCGCTCCTCCTCCTCACGGCCCTCCTCCCCATCATGGCACTCCGCTCCCTCATGATGCTCCTCCCCCTCACGGCGCTCCTCCCCCTATGGCACTCCTCCCCCTCATGATGCTCCTCCCCCTCACGGCGCTCCTCCCCCTATGGCACTCCTCCACCTCATGATGCTCCTCCCCCTCACGGCGCTCCAACTCCTCACGTCGCTCCTCCCCCTCATGATGCTCCTCCTCCTCACAGCGCTCCTCCTCCTCACGGCACTCCTCCTCCTCACGTCGCTCCTCCCCCTCATGGTGCTCCTCCCCCTCATGGTGCTCCTCCCCCTCATGGCGCTCCTCCTTCTCACGTCGCTCCTCCACCTCATGGCGCTCCTCCTTCTCACGGAGCTCCTCCCCCTCATGGCGCTACTCCCCCTCATGATGTTCCTCCCCCTCACGGCGCTCCTCCTCCTCACGGCCCTCCTCCCCATCATGGCACTCTGCTCCCTCATGATGCTCCTCCCCCTCACGGCGCTCCTCCTCTTCACGGCGCTCCTCCACCTCATGATGCTCCTCCCCCTCACAGCGCTCCTCCTCATGGCGCTCCTCCTCCTCACGTCGCTCCTCCCCCTCATGGTGCTCCTCCCCCTCATGGCGCTCCTCCTTCTCACGTCGCTCCTCCACCTCATGGCGCTCCTCCTCCTCATGTCGCTCCTCCCCCTCATGGCGCTCCTCCTTCTCACGGCGCTCCTCCCCCTCATGGCCCTCCTCCCCCTCACGGCGCTCCTCCCCCTCACGTCGCTCCTCTCCCTCATGGCGCTCCTCCTCCCCATGGACATCAGCCAGTCAAGTGGTTGCTGTGTATATGCTTTAATGGCTGCCTCCCCACAGACTTCCTGAGGGACAGAACTAACCGTTTTGTTGACCACAGTATCTTATTTTTCTGTCTTCGGTAAAACTGAAATAATGCCATGTGTCTCAGGGATTTCTGTGAGGATTAAATGAAATGAGAGAGAGAGAGACAGCGTGAGCAGGGAAGGGTCAGAGAGAGAGGGAGTCACAGACTGAAACAGGCTCCAGGCTCTGAGCTGGCAGTCAGCACAGAGCCCGACGCGGGGCTCGAACCCACGAACCGCGAGATCATGACCTAAGCGAAAGTCGGACGCTTAACCGACTAAGCCACCCAGGCGCCCCTAATTTTTTAATGTTTATTCTTGAGCGAGAGGGAGAGAAAGCTCACAAATGGGGAGGGGCAGAGAGAGATGGAGACAGAATCAGGAGCTGGCTCCAGGCTCTGAGCTGTCAGCACAGAGCCCAACACAGGGCTGGAACCCATGAACCGCAGGATCATGACCTGAGCCAAAGTCAGAAACCCAACCGACTGAGCCACCCAGGCGCCCCAAAGCTGCCATTATTGTTACTGTTATTATTATTATTGACGTGTATAAGGTTCACATAAGTTACGGAGACATTAAGGACTTTAACAACCCAGAGACTGAGCAAGATTTCCACTTTTAGGACTCTGTTACCAAGAAATGAAAACATTCATATATATAAAGATGTATGTATAAGAATATTTATCATCATTGTACCTTTTGAAATAGTAAATCCAGAAATAAGCTTACGATCTGCCAATAAAGAAATTGTCTGGCTTGATCGGTAGAACACACGACTCTTCATCTTGGGGTTGTTAAATTCAAGCCCCATGTTGGGTGTAGAGATTACTTAAACTAAAATCTTTAAAAAATAAAGGAATCGTTACAATAGTATTAAATGTTCCTTATCCATGCTGTGGAGTAAATAGCATCTCCTAGAGAAATGGGGTTGATCAATATGTGCTGATTTGTACAGATGTACAGGACATAGTATTAAGCAGACTGTAGAGCAAAAAGCCTAGCAAGTTCCCCTTATGTGTTAATATATGCTTGTGTGTATTTGTATAAACTTAGAAAAACATAGAAGGATGTATGTGAATTAGGCACTGTTCCTTTTGTAGTGGATTGGGAATTTAAAAATTATTAATTTTTAGGGGCACTTGGGTAGCTTAGAGTCAGCTCAGGTCATGACCTCATGGTTTGTGGGTTTGAGCCCTGTGTCCTGCTCTGTGCTGACAGCTTGGAGCCTGGAGCCTGCATCGGATTCCGGGTCTCCCTCTTTTCGCTTCCCCTCCCCTGCTTTCACTCTGTCTCTCTCAAGAATAAATAAACATTAAAAAATTATTAATTTTTAGTTCATACACATTTGCATTGTAACAATGTTTTGCATTTAAAGAACATGAAAGAATTTGAGTTGTGCCGTGTAAGACGAAAGAAGTAATATAATCAGAGCTGAATGGAAAGGGCCCAGGGAGGGAGATGGTGGAAGGTAGCAATGTTTTGGGGTCAGGTCGGGTAAGAAAGCAGAGGGAAAATTTCCTTGGCTGGCATGGAAATTTAACAAAGATAAAGTTAAAATAAAGTATTGGACACTTTTAAGAGTAGCAGCATGGTGTATCATTGTTTTTACCTTCTCTTTTGACTTCATGACAATTTAAATTTGGGGAGCGAGTCTAAGGCTTGGTCGGGCAGGGGAAGGGAATACCAATTCTGTGTTTGGCTTTCCATCCTCCATTGTCTCCATTTGCCCACCTGGATGGAGAAGGTTCCAATTTTCCTGGCTCTCATGTCAGAAGAAGCATCATCTCTGTACTGGGGGCGCGGTGCAGGGAGAAGGCACCGGAGATGTGTGGGGAGCTTGACTCCCAGTCTCCTCTCTTCCCCTGGTCCCTCAGATGCACATCACAGACAGCATTGGGCTAGTTTCTTTTTCTGGGGAGTCCACAGCTTTCCTTAAGCCTCTGGATTTTCTCCAGGAACAGAAAAATCTCTGGAAGACTTTGGAAGGGATTGCCATTAGTACTGGGGACCAGGGAGAAGGAAAGTTAGAACTTCAGGATCAATGCCTCGGTGAGATGGCATTTGGGGGCTCCCCTGAGCAAGAACAAGACCCATCTTCATATTTCTGGGAAGGCTGTTGTGGTGGCAACAATGGGGTTTCAGAATCGACTGTCATTATGGACGGGTCTACAGAAGCCAACAAGGAATATGACCATGGCCTTGATTTGACCACATCCCAATCATCAAATTACTCTGAATTATATACTTGTATCTCCATTTCTTTACTTTGTGAAAAGATGAGATTTTTGGTCTCTGTGCATCATTTTCTCCTCTATTTTCTAGGATCCTGTGACTGAAGACACATCGCAGGTGGAGGACAATCCACATGGTAAGAGGATCCTTAAAACTGTTAAGCTCAGGGCTGCCTGGATGGGTGGTTGGACGTCCGACTCTTGATTTCCACTCAGATCATGATCTTACAGTTTGTGAGTTCGAGCTCTTCATCAAGCTCTGTGGTGACAGTGTGGATCCTGCTTGGGATTATTCCTCTGTCTCTGTCCCTCCCCTCTCATGCTCTGTCTCTCAAAATACACAAATAAATGCAAAATTAAAAATTAAAAAAATGTTAAGTTCATATCTATATTCTTTTGAATACATTATGCATCAAAATGAAGTGGAAAACATTAGAGAAGGAGGAACAAAGATGTGCTCTGGAGGTCTCGCTCTGGTTGGTGTCCCCCAGGAAACTCCGAACACTTGGGAGTAGCCACAGTAGCAGCAAAGGTCATGGACATGGAGTGGGTGTCCCTGGCCTTCTCAGAAATGTTATAAAGCTGGGCTTGTCTTTCGTGACTTCTTTCCTGACTCACCCTTATCTCCCTGGGCCTCCATCCAGGACCATACAATGTTGATTCCTACTGGGAAAGCAGAGATTACCTTCATGGAGAACACTAATTTACAGAACTCAGTGATGGAGCTCGGTACCCATGTAATGATTGCCATGAATGATCCAACCTGCACACTGCACAAGTCAGGATGTAGCGATCTACCTCGTGCTGTTTAGTAGATACAATTTTGTCCCCAGAACGGGCATACATGCCTAATTCAATCATCCCTTCCTTCCTCCCTCCTTTCCTTTCTTTTTTATTTATTATTCTTTTAAAAAATCAGGCTCTTTTAAAATTTTGAAGTTTATTTTGAGAGAGAGAGTGAGAGAGCACAGAAGGGGCAGAGAAGGAGAGAGAATCCCAAACAGTCTCTGCACAGACACCAAGTGACCATCCACACTCTTAGCGCCCAGGGTGCCTCAGACTCTGAATATGTCCCGTAATGCGGACTCTGCCCTTGGCTCAGCGTGGAGGTCTCGTGTTGACCTGGGATCCAGAGAAGTGGTGGGGCAAGGGCGCGTGTGCGCAGATGGTTTTGTGACACAAGTTTCTACAGTCACGTATTGAGGTAGAATTAATGTAGAGTGAAATGCACAGACCTTAAGGGTAGAGCTCAGGGACGTTTTCTGTATCTACACACATGTGACCATCCTCTACATAAAGATCTGGAGCATTCCTGTCACCTTACCTCGGTCCCTGTTGCCTCTCCCCGAAAGGGAGCTGCAATCCGAATTTCTATCCACATAGGTTAATTTTGTCTGTTCTTGAACTTCATGTAGTGGAATCAGATAGCATGTGGCTTCATGTCTAGCTTCTGTCATTGACCGTGTTTGGAAGATCTATGCGTGTTGCATATCAATACCTCACTTATTCCTTCATTCGCTTTGTTTTGTTTTGATTGCTGAGCAGTATAAGATTTTATGAATATACCACCAAGGGGCGTTTTAAACTCAGATTCTCCCTTGTCCTGCATCAGCCCACGGACTTCATGCCCCTGGCACTTACCTTTGGTAGCAAAATGAAAGGAAGTCTAAGGACCAAGACCAGTCAAGGGCAAGCATACCCAATTTTCCTGTTCCTAGGAGACCTTGGAGCTTGTAACATATCTCCTGATTTATTCACGGCCTCCTTTGTGGCTTTTAGTTGATTGGCTGAGTGACTTGTGACCCAGGACTACAGTCCTGCTGCTCAGAGCATTACTGCCATTCTCTGTAAAATCTGGCAAGGATGTGAAATCATAAAACCTGTCCACATCTGCATATTCGGCCACAGGAAGAGACCTTGAATCTGCTCTTTTGTCCCACAGGCCCAGGGGAGAAGCTGCTTCAGGCCACTGGATGCGAGCCAAGCCCCGCGATGTTGGAACTGAAGATCCTGCTTGTGGGGAAGCATGGAGCTGGAAAAAGTGCCGCCGGGAACAGCCTTCTGGGGAAGCGGGTCTTTGAGACCAAATTCAGCGAAGAGTCAGTGACCCAGAGGTTTGCGTCAGACAGCAGAATCTGGAGAGGGAGGAAAATTTGCATCATTGATACTCCAGACATCTCATCTTCAAAGGACATTCAGGCTGAGCTTCAGGGACACGTCCTTCAAGGCCCCCATGCCTTCCTGCTGGTGACCCCGCTGGGCTCTTTCACCAAGAAGGATGAGGCCGTGCTGGGGACCATCCGAAGCACTTTTGGAGACAAATTCATTAACTACACGATCGTTCTCCTCACCAGGAAGGAAGATCTGGGGGACCAGCATCTAGAGATGTTCTTGAAAAGCAGTAACGAAGCTCTCTACCAGCTCATTAAGAAATGTAAAGGCCGGTACAGCGCCTTCAACTACAGGGTGACAGGGGCGGAGGAGCGGTGCCAGGTAGAAGAGCTCCTCCAAAAGGTCGTGGACCTGGTGCATCAGAACGGGGCCGAGCCGTGCGTCTTCAGAGAGGAAGGTGCATACCGTGTCACACACACTTTATATACGCTTTCAACAGCTCGATGTGAAGTGTGCAAGAGCTTTCTGTTTTCTGAAGGGCATAGAGAAGACCAAAGAGACAGGTCCAGGCTCTGGACGAGCTTTTCTCTTTCTCCCTCCTTTCTCAAATGTCCCGAAGGTTATGAGCCTCCCCCTGCATGCTGTCCACACCTTAGATCTTTAATTCTTCTTTCCTGACCCTTATCCCATCTCTCCAAGGGGATGGTGGAGACGTTGAGGGAAGGAGTTGAGCTTTTTCCAATCTCTTGTTTCCCCCATGGTGTATCTGTGGCTTAGGGCTCAGGACTCAGCGCTGGTGATGAGATAGTCCTGGGCCATTGGTTTGCTCTTTTCTTTCTCTTAAGCCTACTCCACCTCTCTCTCCCTCTCTTGACTTCTTGGTTCTCTTTTTGTTTAAGGTTATTTATATATTTTGAGAGAGAGAGAAAGTGAAAGAGAGAGGTGCGGGAGAGATAGAGCAAGCAGGGGAGGGGCAGAGAGGGAGAGAGTTGAGAATCCCAAGGAGTCTCTGCACCATCAGCATGGAGCCAGATGTAGGGGTCAAGCTTACGAACTGTGAGATCATGACCTAAACTGAAGTTGGTAGCTTAACTGACCGAGCCACCCAGGTGTCTCCAACTGTCCCTTTATTGATGGACTCTCAGGTTACTTCTGGGCTAGCTCTGTGCAAGCACAGAATATTCAGCAATGAATAAGCTACATGAGATCTTTGTCCCATAGAACTCCCCCAAATAATAATGACAATAAAATAATAATAATTATTAAATTAGAGTATTTAATAAAAATTTTAGGGGCGCCTGGGTGGCTTAGTCGGTTAAGCGTCCGACTTTCCGACTTTCGCTTAGGTCATGATCTCGCGGTTTGTGGGTTCGAGCCCCGCGTCGGGCTCTGTGCTGACTGCCAGCTCGGAGCCTGGAGCCTGTTTCAGTCTGTGTCTTGCTCTTTCTCTGACCCTCCCCTGCTCACGCTGTCTCTCTCTCCTAGAAATAAATAAAACATTTTAAAAAATTTTATTTATTAAACAAATTATTACTTTTATTATTATTTCCATTTTAATAATGATAATAATTGCCATTGACAGTATGTGCTGGAAAGATATATAGAAATAATTCAATCATCCCAGCATATAAGTATAATTCTCATTACAAGTATATATTCTTAATAACCCTAAAGTATTTTCCTCATTTCAGCCCTAGGAAGAGGGTGGTATTATTGTTAGTCTCATCTACATATGAGTAAACCTAGCCAGGAAGATGTAAACTAAGGCGGATGTAGGGATTTAAAATTCTCCTGATGCCCAGATGCAGGAACTTACTTGTTGTGGCCCCAAATTTTGCCTCGTGATGGTGAGAAACTAGCACACCACAGGGAGGCATAGGGCAGTTCAAAAGGTTGTAAGTGACTTTTTATGGGATGTAGCCTTGTGTGAGGTGATTTGAGGGAAAGTAGGAGCTTTCCCAAGGCAATGTAACAAGGACGTGGTGTCACTAGCATTTTAGCGGCATCTTTAAATGCCACCTTCATTCCACCTCCCAGAATTGGAGGCTGAGACGCCAAGTGACCATCCACACTCTTAGCGCCCAGGGTGCCTCAGACTCTGAATATGTCCCGTAATGCGGACTCTGCCCTTGGCTCAGCGTGGAGGTCTCGTGTTGACCTGGGATCCAGAGAAGTGGTGGGGCAAGGGCGCGTGTGCGCAGATGGTTTTGTGNTGGGAGGGAGAGATAGAGCAAGCAGGGGAGGGGCAGAGAGGGAGAGAGGGAGAGTTGAGAATCCCAAGCAGGCTCCACACTGTCAGTGCAGAATCCAGTGCAGGGCTTGTACCCAGGAATTCTGAGATCATGACCCAAACTGAAATTAAAAGTTGGATGCTTACCCAAGTAGCGTACCCAGGCACCCTTGTTTTTTTAAGTTTATTTATTTATTTTTGTGTGGGAGTGCGGGAAGGGGCAGATCGAGAGGGAGAGAGAAGATCCAAAGTGAGCTCTGTGCTTACAGCAAAAAGTCCGATGTGGAGCTCGACTGCATGAACCACAACACCATGACCTAAGCTGATGTTGGATGCTCTACCGACTGAGCCACCCAGGCACCATTTGACTTCTTGGTTCTTTACTCTTCTCTTTTTGGAGAGAGGAAGTCATTTGACAGAGAGGAGGACAAGGATTAGGCCTGAATGCTCACAACGGGTGATGCTAACATGGTGCTAGATGGGTTTTTTTCTTAATGTTTGTTTATTTTT
The DNA here is from genome assembly GCF_008692635.1 of Crocuta crocuta. Classification (NCBI taxonomy): domain Eukaryota; kingdom Metazoa; phylum Chordata; class Mammalia; order Carnivora; family Hyaenidae; genus Crocuta; species Crocuta crocuta. Next base: position 5,429,573 of record NW_027532232.1, read on the forward strand.
GAGAGACTGCAAGTGGGGGGAGGTGTGGAAAGAGGGGGACAGAAAATCTTAAGTGGGGTTTTCATTGACAGCAGTGAGCCCAGTGTGGGGCTAGCACTAACAAACCGTGAGATCATGACTTGAGCTGAAGTTAAGTGCTCAACAGACTGAACCACCCGGGTGCCCAGCTGGATGGTTTCTCAGCCCAAACACACTACCTGCTCCTTTAGCAGAAGTCCCCATGCCCTCTGTGCTACAAGCTCTATTGCCCCAAGCTGAGATTCTTCCAGGCCAGCATGACTCATCCCATTTGTCCCATGGCAAACATCCTCACCTGAGAAGAACACAGACTCAAATGACCCCTTTCATATTTGTCATAGAAAGCCAGGTGCCGGGAGCCTCTGGAAGAAGATGTACAGGAAAGTTAGGAGAGGCTGCATGGAGGAAGTCCAGATTGAAATGAGCTTTGGAGAATGGGCAGGGTTTGGCTGGCTGGCAGGAAACTGGAAGACATTGCAGAGGGCACCCTAGCAATCTGGAGCAATGACGGAAATGGAGGGTTCATGCCTCTACACAATGTGGGAGGTGGGTTACAGCCCAGATCACTGAGGTTCTTGGGAACCACCCTCTGAAGGTATGGAAGCAGGGACCGAAGTCTGACAAATGTGGGAGTGTGGGACGATTAATCTCAGGTTCAGCCTTTACGCCTCACTATGAGATGGTGGGTTCAGGATCAGCAGTTCAAGAATTTCCCCTAGAAGAAACAGCACAGGGGTTAGGCTTCCCTCACTCTTCATTTCGGGGTGGATATTGGTAACTTGGCCAAGAATGCCTAATTGAGGAGAACTGTAGAAAAAGGCAGTGTGGAAGAGAAAGATCACAGGTCAAGTGCAACGTTATAAGGAGCCCCCAGTAGCACATTCTGCAAGGGCTCTGTACACCTGCCCTTCCATTTAGAGGGACATCTGTTCTCCATCATAGCCGCACAAAACAGTGGGAGTGTGTTCACTGTTATAGCCACCAAGTGCTTTTGGACTCCTCGATGAAAGACACAATTCAGTTTAATGTGGTTTTTTTTTTTAATTTTTTAATGTTTTTATTTATTTCTAGGAGAGAGAGAGAGAGAGACAACGTGAGTAGGAGAGGGTCAGAGAGAGAAGCAGTCACAGACTCTGAAACAGGCTCCAGGCTCTGAGCTGGCAGTCAGCACAGAGCCCGACGCGGGGCTCCAACCCACGAACCGCGAGATTATGACCTAAGCGAAAGTCGGACGCTTAACCGACTAAGCCACCCAGGCGCCCCCAGTTTAATGTGGTTTTAATGAGACATGAATTGTAGCATGATCTGAATCAAGGAACTAGTAATCTGTTGATAAGATATGTAGTTGCTTTTTCATGAAAAGTCAGTTCTATGGCATGATTTTTCAAATACATCCAGGAGATTTTGCTGCAGTTATAGCACTGGTGGCAATAGGAAGACATAGTTGCAGCAGGAACAGAAGCCCAAGGGATGAGATGTGTAGCCTGGATGCATCTGAGTAGGTGATGGGCCATATAACCGGTGGCACCCACGAAAGTCAGAGAAGGTACCAGAAAAAGGGAGCAAGTTCAGAGATAGGGATAGTGGCCATGTCATGGGTGAGCACTGGGCAGAGATAGTGGTCCAAATCGTGCTTGTGGGTTCACAGGGTGCTTGACAGGAAGAAGCCATCCCCCCACCATGCTTGGGGATGGAGCTGCTAGGTAAGGGGGTCGCCATGGTGCTCTCTGAGCATCCTCTGCTGTGACATCTGGCATCACTTTGAAAGTTGCACATGGACCTGCCCATGGTCATGAATCTTTCCTGCTTTCCTTTTGACAGAGACGCTGAGCATTGTCCTCGTGGGGGGCATTGGCACTGGGAAGAGCGCCACTGGGAACACCATCCTCGGGAGGCATGCCTTCTCTGATCAGTTACGAGCACAGCTGAACACCAAGAAGACCCAGAGCGACAGGAGGATGTGGGGCGAGCGGAGGGTTGTGGTTGTGGACAGTCCCTTGCTCTGCCAGATGGCCAGCACTAAGGAGCTTCCAATCTTGCTGGAGGAGGTCAAACATTGCTTGTTCTGTGAGGAAGGGAACATGGTTCTGGTCTTGGTGTTCCAGGTGGGACGCTTCACTGAGGAGGACAAAACGGCAGTGAAGAAACTAGAGACCATCTTTGGGGAGGACGTTTGGAAGTACACAATTGTGCTGTTCACTCGGAAGGAAGACTTGGAAGGGGAGACTCTCAATGATTACCTCCAGGAAACAGATAACAAAGCTCTTAAGAACATAATTAAGAGGTGTGAGGGGCGAGTGTGTGGTTTTAATAACAAAGAAACTGGCCAAGCCAGGGAAAACCAGGCAACGGTTCTTTTGACAATGGCCAGTGAACTGGTAAAGAGCCACAGATGGCGTGGGTACCCTTATTTGAGAATTGGCAATCGGACAATGTCAGCAAAGTCATTAGAAATTTCCTGGAAAAGAATAATCCCAAAAGCCTACTGAAAAATTTAAAAGATATCATAGGTAGCTGATGTGCGTGGGGTCTCTTTAAGTTAGAGACACCCTCAGTTGGAGACAGGTGGGAAATAGGGCTGGTGGGAGGGGAGGAGGGTCCATGACTTGGAGGACTTTAGAGGCACATGCTGGTTACCTTGCACTGCTTCAGCGCTTAGTAGGTGAATACATCGTCAGGCTGGGGCAGGGGATTAGAAAAGAGAAAGGAGAAATTAGGTGGGGAAATCTGGAAAAAGGCTCCTGAGATTGGGTGGCCAGTGAGGGTCAAAATTAAGTCACAAGAATCATCTCACCTGTGGACATAGATTGGAGTCAAGACAGACACTGTGACCAAGGCCAAGGCCAGCCTGGGGTCAGAATACAGACTAATACCCAAGAACCAGGGGATCCAGACCCAGGAGGGTAGAACAATGAGCAGTGTCCAGCCATCTCCTGGCGTGGCCAAGTGGACAAGCTGGATCCCATGGGCTTCCGGGTGCCCAGGGCTGCTTGCCAGGCCTGCTGGTCCCCTGAGCTGCCTTGTTGCCACTGGGGCAGGACTCAGGGCCAGCACATTCCTTTCCTCATGAGGCAGATATTCCTTAGTGCTGTCTTCATTCCAAGCCTGAGTGGAAAGTGGGCCCCAGTCTACTCTTCTTTCTTGTCCCTTAGGAAATGAACATGAGTCTGTGAGGTTTCCAAAGATTTTATTGCTAACCATTACAGTGAAATAGAGTAGAACAAAAATCCAAAATGTGATAAAATTGCCAAGATCTTCTTGTTCCAAGAACAATGTTGCAAAGTTCCAAAATTCTAGGTAGAATTCTAGATTGCCTCTAGAAAAGTTGAAAATTCCTTTGCACCTCTCTCTCTCTCTCTCTCTCTCTCTCTCTCCCTTTAAGCCCTCAGGGTTAAGAATTGGGGTAAAGATCAGAGAACTCAAATAATAATGTCTTGAACACACTAGGGGCTTATTTTGTCTCTCATCAGGAAGTCCAAGGGTAGGTAGTCTGAGGCTGGTGTGGCATGTGGCCTCCACACTTAAAGTTGCTTCTCCATTCCAGGACGGTGGTGTTCTCTGTCATCTGAGCAGATTATGTTGAGGGCCACCTGGTGCAGGCAATATATGAGATGAGAATCATAGGGTCTTCTTCCAGGTAGGTGTAGTCAGATGCTTTCAATATTAACTGTTTTTTATACGCTTTGAGGACAGGATTGACGTCATCCATATGCTTTTATTTTTGGAAAGTTATCAGTTGCCTTCAAGATTAACCCAATGATCAGAGCATGGACCGTCACCATCAGTACTGTTGTACTTTGCATAACCCTGAATATGACAAATTCTGGAAAATGTATGTATAAGTATATTCAGTTGAGTGAAATAATAAAGATGAATTATGCTATAAATTCACACCTTCTGATTTCTATTTTCCTGACTCAGGGGCAGAGCATGCCTCCATGGAGAGGCAATACAGATGTTTTGATACCTTGACTCTGGTGAGGTTTTTGCATCTTGGGTGCATGAGGACCTTAGAGCGGGTGACAGTCACTTCATGAGGGCTCTGCCAGATCAGGAATCTTCCACTCTGGGCATTTCACTAGAGCAAGGAGAAATAAATTAGAACCAGGAGCATGGGAGGAATAAAGTCTAGAAGGCATTTTGTGCCTCTTCCCAGAGCCTCCCTTCTGTTTGAAGGCATAAACCGCAGTATGCCACCCTAGGTTGACCAGGTGACATTGGAGCTGCATGAGGTGGGGGATGAGTGGGCTAAGCAATGGGGTGTTTTCTCCTGGAGAAGGACCTAACACCCATCTCCACTTTCCTTTAGGACCACTCCTGAGACACGCAACTATACTGCCATGCTGGTTCTTCCGAGAGGCACATGCTGAGAGTTAGGAGTGTCAGAGGTTTACTGGGCACAGGGGATGACGCCACAGCAGTTAAAGACTAATGAGGAAGAGAGGGCCACCTGGGTGATTCAGTCAGTTAAGCATTTGACTCTTGGTTTCGGCTCAGGTCGTGACCTTGTGGTTTCGTGAGTTCAAGCCCCACATCTGCTTGGGATTCTCTCTTTCTCCCTCTTTCTGCCTCTCCCCTGCTCGCCCTGTCTCTGTTAAAATAAAGAAATAAACATAAAAAATATCTCAAAACAATAAAGATGGAGCAGAATAGGTCTGAGAGAGCTTTCACGCTGTGATGCAGGGCTGACACGTGGGAGGAAAGGGGGGAGGCGCTGCTTGGGTAGGGAGAGCTGCACATCCGAATAGTGAGTTCTAGGGCAAAGACTAACTCATAGTGATAATACCCTGCATTGGGCAGACACTGGCAGCCTTTGGGTAGGGACTGGCTGGGAAGGGCATGACTTTGGCTCAAAGCTGAAGTGGGTCCTGAAAGTGTCATAGCTGGAGGCTGTCAGCTAACTGCTGTCCTTGGAGCAGGATGGAAGTTTCCTCTCCTTTCTTCCCCCTCCTCTCCTCTCCTCTTCTGTTCTTTTTTTTAATTTTTAAAAAATGTTTATTATTTTTGAGAGAGAGAGAGAAAGAGAGAGAGCAAGCAGAGGAGGGGCAGAGAGAGAGAGAGAGAGAGAGGGAGACGCAGGCTCCAGGCTCCAAGCTGTCAGCACAGAGCCCAGTGTGGAGCTCAAACCCACAGACTGTGAGATCATGACCTGAGCCGAAGTCGGATGCTTAACCGACTGAGCCACTCAGGTGCCCCTATCCATTCATCTGTTGATAGATCCTTAGGCTGTGTCCATATCTTGGCTATTGTGAATAATGCTGCAGTAAACTTGGGGTGCAGAAATCCTTCAATATCCTGATATCATTTTCTTTGGATATACATCCAAATGTGGAATTGATGAATCATATCGTAGTTCTATTTTTAGTTTATTTTTTAAAGATTTTATTCTTAAGTAATCTCTACACCCAGCGTGGGGTGTGAGCTCACAACACTGAGATTAAGAGTCACATGTCCTGCTGACTTAGCCAGCCAAGCACCCCTATTTTTAATTTCTTGAGGAACTTCTATGTTGTTTTCCAGAATGGCTTCACCAATTTATATTCCCACCAACAGTGTACAGGGCTCCTTTTCTCCACATTCTCGCCAACATTTGTTATTATCTTATTTTTTTAAAGTTTATTTTGAGAGAAAGAGAGCGAACATGAGTTGGGTAGAGGCAGAGAGAGAGGGAGAGAGAATCCCAAGCAGGCTCCTTGCTGTCAGTACATAGCCCAATATGGGGCTCAAATTCACAAACCTGAGATCACGACCTGAGCCGAAGTCTGATGCTTAACCGACTGAGCCACCCAGGCGTACCTCCTTCCCTTTGTGGTTTTGATTTGCATTTCCCTGATGATGAGTGATGTCCAACACTTTTTCATGGTCTTGCTGCCCATTTGTATGTCTTCTTTGGAAACATATCTGTTTAGGTGCTTTGCCCATTTTTAATCAGCTTTTGTTTTTGTTTTTGTTTTTGCTATTGCATTGTATGAGTTCCTTGTACTCATCTGCAAATATCTTTTCCCATTCTGTACATTGCTTTTTCAATTTGCTAATTGTTTCTCTTGCTGTGCAGAAGCTTTTTATGTTAAGATTATCCCACTTGTCAATATTTGCTTTTGCTGTCTGTGCAAAAAAATTATTGCCAAGGCCAATCTCAAGGAGTGTTTTCTCTGAGTTTTCTTCTGGTAGTTTTTATCATTTCAGATCTTAAACTTACATCTTTAATTCACATTGAGCTAATTTTTGAATAATATAAGAGTCCAGTTTCATTCTTTTGCATGTGGTTGTCCAATGTCCCAATACTATTTATTAAAGAGACTATCCTTTCCCCATTGAGTACTCTTAGCTTCCTTGTCAAAGATTACTTGATTAAATTTTCTTTTCTTTTGAAAAATGTTTCTTTGTATTTAAAATTTTATTTATTTATTATTTGCTTGGTTTTGAGAAAAGAGAGTGCTAGTGAGCAAGGAGCAGAGAGAGAGCGAGAGCGAGAGAAATCCATGAAGGCTCTGCACTGTCAGCATGGAGTCTGAAGCTGGGGCTTGAGCTCACGAACTATGGATCATGACCTGAGCCAAAGGTGGGTGCATAACTGACTGAGCTACCCAAGTTCCCCAATGTTTACTTATTTTGGAGAGAAAGAGCAAGGGAGCGTGCAAGCTAGGGAGGGGCAGAGACAGATGGGGAGGACAGAGGATCCAAAGCAGGCTCTGCACTGATAGCAGAGAGCCCAATGCGGGGCCCTAACTCACAGACTGTGAGATCATGACCTGAAGCTGGATGCTTAACTAACTGAGCCACCTATGTGCCCCAGGTGACTAATAGATTTTCTTGGAGGGAGACCTTCGAGACTGGTGCACCTTCTTGGCTGTCACATCTGCTGCCATGCTCCATACAGATCCACATCTCCATGTATGTTTGGAGATCGGTTCCTATGGGGTTCCACAGGGTCTCTCTTTCTGTGAGGTGACTAAAAGAGGAAGATTTCTAGACTGAACTGCAGCCCTTGTCACTGAATTTAGTCTTGGGCTGCAACCAACATCCTTCCTCCTCCACCATCCATCTTCCTTTCCCTCACACTCAGCTCTCATTGCTGTTCGTGTCAGTGTTTGCCTGTTGTGCGACCTAAACCCTTATTCCTGAAGGATCTAAGACCTGGTAAGACACCAAGACTCTCTCAAGCATATGTGTCTTAATAACGCCACTCAATGCTGGCCATGAATTGTTCATCCTCCCTGTTGAGTGAGATATCATGGGTGTCACATGGTGGCTCCCAACCGGGAATGATTTTGCCCCACAAGTAGGCTTGGTAATCTCTGGAGATGTTTTTGGTTGTCACAGCAGGGGGATGCTACTGGCACGTAGTAGGTAGAGGCCAAGGATGCTGCTAAACATCCTGCAACACATAGGACAGTCCCCATGTGACCCCATATGTCAATAGTATTGAGGCTGAGAGACCCTGATGCAATGGATCAAAGTGGTGTATTGAAGGGTGTCTAGATTCACCAGCTGTCTTTGGATTACAGAGTGAGAGAAGTAGCTTTGAAGGAAGTGTTTTTTCCTTATTCACAATGTTTCTGTTTGGCTAGTGCACTGAGTGTGTACCAGTTTGTCACACTGGATCATCCGCATCCCCAGACTCCTGCCACACACACAGAACCCCCTTCCTTACAGCGACTTCACTTCCTGTTCTCTCTCTTCCTGCCCTGAGAAAGGCATTGCTCAGAATATGGCTTTTGTGGTGAGTTCAGTTTTTAAGAGTAAAAAAAAAAAAAGTGTGTTTTTTTTTTGCTGATTGCAAAAGACAGGAAATCTGAAAAAAAAACAACACCTCATCTTCCTATCCCATCATTACAATTGTTTGTACCATGGACCCATTGGCCCAGCCTTCCCTGCTGCCGTATTATCCTCGTCCCTAACGGACTTGGGCATCAGCATATCTCATCTTCTATTTTACCAGCAGAGGCAATGTGATGCTAACAGGAAAACTTTGTGGACCTAATTCTTGTGTTTATTTCTGAGAATAGACACAGATGTACTTACCAGATTAGTGTGAAAACCTACCTGTGAAGAACATGATACATTTTGATCTTCGGATGCAAACATTTCCTGTTTACTGCTTTTCACCTAACACTTCTTCATATGTGTTAGGGGATGGTAGTGTGGCGGGCCTGTATTTCCTGACCTCCAGGTCAGAGGACAGTGTGTGGGCTAAATGAAAAGGGGTCAAGCCTGAGCTAAGTGGTGTTATACCCAAAAGAGCCTCTGGAAATAGATTTGTAATTTGTCTGTAATAAGGTTATAGTAAGTTCAAAATGAAGTCATTTAAACATTATAAATGTTTTCCTAGCTTTCACTCTTCCTACTGGGGCAGCCCTCCAGAGCCCCCACGAGTTCTGATTTTGCTTGAATATATTTATGAAGTTCCCCAAAGGTTGAATCCCATTAGCTCCTGAAAACTTCTGTGATCTGCCATGTGGTATAACCATGTTTTTCTTCTTTCCCTGGTATGAATCCACTGATGAGTACTGCCTAGAAGGCACTGTTGATCATCAAGCATGACTCTCAATCTCATTGATCACCCAGGTTCTCAACATTGCCAGGTCTACTGGGGACTGGAGCCTCCGCCAAATACCCCTGGTATTTCTTTAACTGTCTGTTTCCACTTGGGCAATGAGGTTCTCATGGGCACCACTACTGGCTCCACTGGCCACTCATCCCCTTCCTCCCTGGGTTGCCTACATTGGAAACGGTGACACTCCATGGAGGTCCATGCCAAGAACCTTGACTTAGGCAAAAATCCTCAACAAAACACTAGCAAATTATAAGTCAGTCAGAGAAAAGCAGGTATCGTGTTTTCACTCATATGTGGAATTTGAGAAATGTAGCAGAAGACCATGGAGAAAGGGAAGGGGAAAAATAGTTTCAAACAGAAAGGGAGGCAAACCATAAGACACTCTTAAATACAGAGAACAAACTGAGGGTTGATGGGAGGTGCGGGGGAGGGGGAAATGGGTGGTGGGCATTGAGGAGGGGCACTTGTTGGGATGAGCATGGGGTGCTGTATGTAAGCAATGAATCAGGGGAATCTATCCCTGAAGCCAAGAGCATACCGTATACACTGCATGTTAGTTAACTTGACAATAAATTATATTAAAATATACATATATATAAAAGCAGAAAAATACTAACAGACTGAATACAGCAACTTATAAAAAGAAAAGTAGACCATGAGAAGTACGTACCATCTAAAAACATATCTACCTGGGATTTAACCCTGGTTCAATATATATCAGTGTATTTTACTCTATTAATAGAATGAAAGATAGAAATCACATGATCATCTCAAAAGATGCAGAAAAAACATTTGACAAGCCCCAACACCCATTTATGCTAAAATGCTCAATAAACTGGGAAGATAAATAATCATGATGTGCTTCACAGTTGTCCAAACTCTTTGATATTTTAAGCAAAGCTATTCATATTGTGACCTCTGTGCAACTCTCTGCTCACAATTCTTACTTCCATAGTCACACCCCAGGGTTCTGCCCTTCAGCCTGCAGTGCTTCCTGTAGCAGCCCCCGCCACCTCCCCCGCCACACACGTGCTGAGGATGACCACGCCAACTCATTGCTTAGACTTAAGGATTCACCTTACAGCTCATATTCTTTTTTTTTTTTTTTTTTTAGAAAAAGAGGGCACAAGTAAGGGAAGAACAGAGAAAGAGTCCCATGAGGGGCAGAGAGAGGGAGTGGGGGTGGAGAGAGGTTGGGCTCACCCAGGGTTCATGTTTTACCCAAAGCTGGGCTCGAGCTCACTGGATGAGGGACTCGAACTCATGAGCTGTGAGATCATGACCTGAGTCAAAGTCAGATGCTTAACGACTGAGCCACCCAGGCACCCTGACAGCTCATTTTCTTTTTCTTTTCTTTTTTTTAATGTTTCATTTATTTCTGAGAGAGAGAGGGAGGGAGAGAGAGAGACAGCATGAGCAGGGGAGGGTCAGAGAGAGAGGGAGATATAGACTCTGAAACAGGCTCCAGACTCTCAGCTGGCTGTCAGCACAGAGCCCGACACAAGGCTCGAACCCACAAACCGTGAGATCATGACCTGAGCCGAAGTTGGACGCTTAACTGACTGAGCCACCCAGGCACCCTGACAGCTCATTTTCTTAAGGAAAGTTTTCTGATCCACCCAAGGTTGGCTTAAGTGTCTGTCCTCTGTGACACCCAGATCAAGTGCTTACTATCTTGTCTATATACGCAAGTACATTGTAAAATCCTTGGTGACAGAAACTCCTTGTTGGTAAGTTATATCCCAATATTTGATATGTACAAGGCCCTCAGTTTATTTATTTATTTATTTGAGAGACAGAGAGAGAACATACGAGAGGGGCAGAGGGAGCGGAAGAGAGAGAATCCCAAGCAGGCCCCATGCCCAATTTGGAGCATGACTCAATGGTCAATCCCACAACCAGTGAGCTGAAATTCAGTGTCCAATGCTTAAATCACTGAGCCACCCAGGCACCCCCAAGGCCCCCCTCAGTTTTGAATTTGTCACTCAGATGTCAGTTGAGTATCCCCTACTCCTTGATGAATTGGTTAAATTTGGTCTAATCCATCATTACCCAGTATGTGAGGGCTCAAAGTCCTCCTTCCAATTTCTAAGAGTTCCCTGCTCTCCCTCAGCCTTTTCTCTGTTTCCTCATTCCTATGAAATTATGCACTGTTTCAGTTTCAGCCTATGTCTCTGAATGCCTAAAATTCAGTGTTTTTACTGTTTTTTAAAACTGGTATTCACACACAAAATTATTCATATTCAGCCTTTCTTCTTTTTTTAATTTTAGAAACATTACTGGAGATTTGCACAGAGCCCAAGAGTCAGTCCACAGCTTCCTCTTTCATTTTGAGCACTCTCTTCTCTTTGCTCTCCTCTCTTTTAAAGAATTTTTCGGATGCTTTTACTCATGTGTATGAGATCCTGTCCCTTCGTGGACAATGAATACATTTCTCTTTCAGTCTGTCAAGCTTTGGTGTAAACATTCCCCAAGTACCCTCCCCTGCCCCTGCATTCTATTGAAAGGGAGGAAAAGTCAATTTAATATGCTTCAATTAAAATTTAAAAATTTCCCACATATTCAGAACACTGGATAGAGGATAGATAAACATCAAGTGTGGACCAAAAAATATTGGGGTGCCTGATGGCTCAGTTGGTTGTGCATCCGACTTCGGCTCAAGTCATGATCTCACGGTCTGTGAGTTCAAGCCCTGCTTTGGGCTCTGTGCTGACAGCTCAGACCCTGGAGCCTGCTTCAGATTCTGTGTTTCCCTCTCTCGCTGCCCCTCCCCACTCACACTCTGTCTCTCTCTCAGAAATAGAATAAAAACATTTTTTAAAAATGTTCAGGGTACTCCATCAGGTTCAGCAAGAAGATCTATTTGTACTTCTTTTTGGTATCCTGCTTATGTTCTGTGAATAGTTAAAAGACCCCATTGTAAATCTTCTAGCACCTGGAGAAAGGCTGTCTCTTTTCAAATGTTCTCCAACAGGTTTTTCATCTATTTTCTGGCTGCTGCTTATTATTTCCGTCATCAGATCGCTGCCAGTTCCTTCTCGAGGCTCTCAGTTTTTCCCCTTTCCAAGGGTCTCATGATGTTGGCTGTGAGAAGATATTTTGTGTTGTGCTTCTTGTTTTTCAGCCTTTGGCCTTGTTCTTTCTTTATATTTTTTAGGAACTGTTTTTGATCACAGCTTATTACTTTGCTCCTGTGGGTCCATATTCTTGGGTGTCCCAAGGTTGAGAACAGTGGCTTGTTGGTTTCTTACAGCTGGAGTTCTAAAAGTCATTTCAATATTGGCTCCTCATTGGGTACTTTGCTTAGAACTGCTTCATAAGTTACTGATTTCATTAGAAATACTATGTCCAAAGATTTCTGCTAAGAGAGCATTTCTGTATTTCTGCATTTGATAGCACATTATTCTTAGGCAGGAAAGCACTAGTAAATGCAAAATCTTGCACCTTTTCTCAGCATGTGTCCTCTCTCATTGGAGCACCAAAGTACAGTAAAACCTTAAACTGCGAGTGACTTGGTCTGCGAGTGTTCTGCAAGATGACATTTCTAATAAATTTCTAATAAATTTTACCTTGATAAATGAGTGATGTCCTGCAATACGAGTAGTATGTGATGCCGAACATCACATGATCACAACTGACTCAATAATTCTTCTCTCTCTCTCTCTCTCTCTCTCTCTCTGTCTCTCTGTCTCTCTCTCTCTCTCTCTCCCTCCCTCCCTCCCTCTGTGGGATTGTGGATGATCCTCTCCCATGCTCGGATGCTGGTCTCAGGCCACGGTGTTTGGCAGAAACCAGTGATTTTTTTCAGAACGTTGGAAGGTGCCCACAACTGGCACTAGTGTATTTTTTGTCACTTCAAAGCACCGATGGACAGTCCTTTGTTTTTCCATTCAAGCGTAAGTTTAGGGATGCTTTGCTTCGTTCTAGGTCAGGCTGCCTGCAGATAGAGACCCTTTCCTCTGCTGCCTTCTTGCCAATTACATTAAATACAGTATATGACAAGAGTTTATTAATTCTGTACTGTAGCCAACATCCATGTGGGCATATACAATGGCCCGGGTGCAGAGAAAGGTTCCACTGAACCAATAGATGGCAGTGATTCCATTAGTGATAGTAAAAGTTGTCTTACGCAATAACCCTCCTCTCTCTTGTCTCCCTTACACCAGCCATGAAGGTTTCAAAGGGAACTGCAGGTTAATTTGTTTATTTTTCTTTATATTTTGTATTTTCTTTATTATTTTGCATTAGATTACAGTATTGTAATCTTTTTTATATGAATATTTTTGGGTTGTAGAACGAATCATCTGAGTTTCCGTTATTTCTTATGGGGAAATTCGCTTTGATATACAAGTCCTTTGGATTACAAGCATGTTTCCAGAATGAATTATGCTTGGAAATCAAGGTTTTACGGTATGTTAAACTAGAGGCCACTGGTTTGGAGATAAGTTTGCATTTTTAAACACCTCACTGGCTTTTGAGTCATAGTTAGGAAGACCTTCCACATGCATACTTGTCTGTTTCCTTCTAGAACTTTTTTGATTTCTTTTTTGCTAACATTTAAATATTTTATTCATATGTAATTTATCCTGGTATTTATCAAGCATTTATCTTGCCTTTCTAGCATCAACTGTACTTCAGGTTACTAAGTAAGTGAAGAGAAAAACAATATCCTAATACAATGGAAAAGAAATACTAGAATAGAAAATCACCATTTTGCAATACTTATTTAAAAAGTTGATTTATTTTGAGAGAGAGAGTGAGCAGGGAAAAGGCAGGGACAGAGGGTGAGAGAGAATCCCAAGCAGGCTCTACACTGTCAGTGCAGAGCCTGATGTGGGGCTTGAATTCTGAGCTCAAAAACTGAGCCACCCAGGCACACTTGCATTACTTATTTAAATAATGGATCTACACAGTGATCATCAATGACTGTTAATATAAAAAGAGATGAAACAATACACTATATCCCCCGTGATGGAAAGATAGGGCACCATTGTAAAAACTCTCTTGGGCCAAAAGGTGAGGGGCTTGCAAATGAGGAAATATCAAACATTGTTTGATCTCAAACTCTATTCTGGTCACAGGTCAGGGGTTGAGCAACCTAGCTCTTCCTGGCTCTAGCAAGCCCCTGAAATGTAAATCTTTGATGAACATTGTGATTAGAACGGTCAAACATGTTCTTCAAGCAAGTGTTCAGCACCCTCCATCTCTAACTGCAAAATTCTCGCTTCTGTACACCAGCTTCGCCCCTCTCCCTATATAAACCCTGAGCTATGGCTCAGTGGGGCGCTCTTCCGAGGACTTTTCGGGTGCTCAGGAGGGGCCATCCGGCTGGACTAAAAAAAAAAAATCCTGAATAACCAACTCCTTTTGTGTTTTGTGGGCTTTGTTCTCAATGATTCTCCTTTGGAAAGTGAGGTCTAACACCATTTATAAGTAACATTGTAAAAAAAAATTGAACTTGATTCTGATATGTCCAATCAAACCAACCACAGCTAAGTTCCAGCTTACAAAAATGTTTGAGACAAAGGAACGTACTAAAAGATATCGTGATGATGAAAACAGCAAAATTCCAGAATGTGGGAAAAGCAATAGTACAAATGTCTAATGTCTTGGATAAGCACTTTGCAAAAGAAGATGGGGTGGGGTCTTCGGTTTCAGGCCATGATGGAATAACCAAGGTTATTATTTACCATCCATCCTGTGATTTATAAGAAATATGTATTTGGGGGTGCATGGATAGATCAGTCAGTTAAGTGTCTGACTCTTGATTTCGGCTCAGGTCTTGATCTCACAGTCCTGAGATTGGGCCCTTGGGATTCTCCCTCTCTCTGTCCCTCCCTGTTCTCTCTCTCTCTCAAAAATAAATAAATAAACTAGAAAAAGAGAAATATTTACTTGATCAAATGATCAAAATATATTTCTCATATGTATTTGGTCTTTGTCTATGACTCATAGTTCACAGCTTCTAAGACCCTTGAAATTTCTTGTGATATAGATGATAAAGGTGTCTTTGTTATGTTAATGAAGGACCCACCCAAGGCAGGGCACTTGGAGGACCAACAAAGTGATTATAGAGAATTGGAACTTTCAGCACCCCCCCACCCCCAGACCTCCCAGGATGGGATTGGTGAGGGCTGGAGGTTAAATCAATGGCCAATGACTTCGTCAATCCTGACGAGGCAACAAAGCCTCTATAGAAAACTCAAAGGTCTAGGTTTAAATATAAAGTCACAGATATATTAAAACATAAATTACTTAATTTTTAAAAAGCGGGGAGGGCACCTGGGTGGTTTACTCGCTGAACCTCCAACTCTTGATTTCAGTTCAGGTCATGATCCCAGGGTCGTGGGATTAAACCCTGCATTGGGCTCTAGCTGAGCATAGAGTCTGCTTAAGTTTCTCTCTCTCAAAATAAAAAATAAAATAAAGTCACAGATAGGTTCAAGTTGAAGAACTGAAAAGGATATAACATACATAAAGTATATGAAACCTGTAGTGGCTTATATTGGTATCAGACAAAGTAGGCTTCAGAACAATACCATCTGTACACCAAGGATAAAGAAGGGCCCTCATAGTGATAAATAGGTTAATTCATCAACAAGACACAATCATATTGAATGTGCATGTACCTCATAAGTAACAGAGTTGCAAAAAACCAAGAGAACTTCAAAATTGAAGAAGTAAAACTGGTAGTAATGAGTGGAGAAATAGACAAATCCGTAGAATTGGAGATTTCAACACTCCTTTCTCAACAGTGTACATTTTTTCCTCAAGACTGAGCATAGACAAGGGAAGAAAAGTTTCACAATTCAGATTTCTTCCCATCAAACTCTGACTTGTGGTTTCATTTCCATATTTCTTACCATTATCAATCTTATCATTGAGTAGATGGGGTGGGGTCTGGTTAGGTGTGAGGAGGGACAGAGGAACAGAGAGGAGATGAACTGTCAGACTTCAATTATGGTTTCAGATCTTACACAAAGAGGGGCTTGGTATATGCTATCTAAGCTCTACAGGCCTCAGTTTTCTCTTTTGTTAAAACAAAAAAAAAAAGCCATCTTTCTCCTGGGTGAGTGAAGTTGGAGTCCCTGAGATCCTTGTGAGTGGATGGAGGAGGCTGTTCACAGTGCCTCAGCGATGTGAGCTGTGGTGTTCTCAGTGTCCTGTTAGGCCTATTCTCAGCATAGCCTGGAAGGTGTCTGTCCCTGACCAGGAAGTGTTCTCAGCATTTTCACCAAAGAGCCAAATTACATAGTTAAGTTGATTGTGCCCAGAGGGTTGGCTAAGTCATGACTGGTGGGCAGAGGCTGGCCAAGGGTGAGTAGACACTGGGTTTGTCCATTCTTGAATAAAGTCATCTGTCCTCAAGGTGAAAAAGGAGTAAATGTTGGAGGAGGGGACAGACGTGCAGTAGGGAATGTATGTTCCCCTCTTCTCTTCAATGGCAAAGGAAGTTGGCTCTAGCAATGGCTAAGAAAAATAAAGACGAAATGGCTATTTCATTAGTAAGGATACTAACCCTTAATCGGATATGTCATTTGCAAATATCTTCTCCCATTCCTTATGCTGGCTTTTAGTTTCACTGATTGTTTCTTTTGCTGTGCAGAAGGTTTTTACTTTGATGAAGTCCCAATGATCTATTTTTGTTTTTGTTTTCCATGCCTCAGGAGACGTGTTTAGTAAGAAGTTGCTAAGGCCTATGTCAAAAAGGCTGCTGCCTGTGTTCTCCTCTAGAATTTTAATGGTCTCCTGTCTCACATTTAGGTATTTAATCTCTTTTCAATTTATTTTTGTGTATGGTGGAAGACAGTGGTCCAGGTTCATTATTTTGTGTGTTGCTATCCAGTTCTCCCAACACCATTTATTGAAGAGACTATCTTTTTCATTGGAGATTCTTTCCTGCTTTGTCATATATAGTGTTTTGGGGGTGCCTGGGTGGCTCAGTTGATTGAGCATCCAACTCTTGATTTTGGCACAGGTCATGATCTTACAGTCATGAGGTCAAACCCCATGTCTGTTCTGCACTGGGCATGGAGCCTGCTTGAGATTCTCTCCTTCCCTCTTCCACTGCTCCTTTCCCATTTGCACACGTGCATTCCCTCTCTCTATTAAAAAAATATATATACTGTTTTTTAAATGTCCCTCTTTGAGTAACTATTATATATATAAATAATATATAAAAATATAATGTAATATGCATAATATATAATATATAAATATATATTCATAATATATATGAATAGTATATAATTTTACATACGACTATCACCATCCATTGGTGTTATCATTTTACCAGCCAGAGTGAAGTATATGAACTTAACTTCCTTTCACAACCCTTTAACCTC
Source organism: Crocuta crocuta (assembly GCF_008692635.1). Classification (NCBI taxonomy): domain Eukaryota; kingdom Metazoa; phylum Chordata; class Mammalia; order Carnivora; family Hyaenidae; genus Crocuta; species Crocuta crocuta. The sequence continues at coordinate 5,446,493 of NW_027532232.1, forward strand.
CCCTGTTTATAATGTTTTCGCTTTAAATTTATTTCTTCTACATAAATTTAGAACCACATCAGATAGTGTTGTAATATTTTCTTTAGTCATCAAACAGAACTCAAGGATAAGGAAAGTCCATTTTCCCACAGTTTTGTTACTTTCTTCCTTCCTGGTGTCCCAAGGTTCTTTCTTTTATTCTTTCCTTTCTGTTTCAGAACTTCCTTAGTCAGCCTTTCAGAGGTCTGCTGGTGACAAATTCCCCTAATTAGTTTTCCTTCACCTGAGAATGTCACGAGTCCCCTTTCATTCTTGAAGAATATCTTCTCTGGCAGCAGAATCCTGGGTTGACAATCCTTTTCTTTCAACACTTGAAAAATGTGTTGTCACTTCCTTCTGACGTCCATGGTTCCTGATGAATACTCTGAAGGTGACCCTGTACTGCCATGGAGATAGAGCATGATGTACCTCTCCAGAGTCTGTCACTTCTATGTCCCCTGTCGACAGAACAGTAGGATCCAGGATCCCAACCCCCACCTCGCTGTGTATTTAAGGTCAGGTCCTTCCAGTTTGTCCTTATGTATCAGCTACTCCACGATCACCTTGTGTTTGAATGTCACTCAGCCTCGCAGGGGGTCTCAGCTTGCTTTGATTTGGACCAACAGCTGCCCCTTCGGGACTGATGTCCTCCCTAGTCATTACTGATACTCGGCGACCATTCTCAGAGGAGGGTGATGTGGGGGCGGTCTGCACTTCCTTACTGCCCTGCTTGCTCACACCAACGTGTGACCTGACATTTCATCTCCTTTAATGGCACGAACATGTAATTAATGTGCGTTGACCAGGGTTAACTAGAAGGAATCACAACATGAAGGATGTTCAGTTGGCCCGTGGACAACATGAGTGTGAACTGCGTGGGTCCACTTACACAGGGATTTTTTTCAATAAATACTGTACAGTACTGTATGGGGCACCTGGCTGGCTTAGTTGGTGGAGCATGTGACTCCTGATCTCAGGGTGTGGGCTCGAGAACCATGTTGGGTGTAGAGATTACTTAAAACTAAAATCTTTTTAAAAATACTGTACAGTGGGGCGCCTGGGTGGCTTAGTCGGTTAAGCGTCCGACTTTCGCTTAGGTCATGATCTCTCGGTTCGTGGGTTTGGGCCCCGCGTCGGGCTCTGTGCTGACTGCCAGCTCAGAGCCTGGAGCCTGTTTCAGTCTGTGACTCCCTCTCTCTCTGACCCTCCCCTGCTCATGCTGTCTCTCTCTCTCTCCTAGAAATAAATAAAAAATATTTTAAAAAATACTGTACAGTACTGTAAATGTGTTTTTTCCTCCTTATGATTTTCATAATAACATTTGCTTTTCTCTAGTTTATTGTAAGAATACGGTGTATAACATACATACTATACAAAATATGTGTCAGGGCGCCTGGGTGGCTCCGTTGGTTGAGTGTCTGACTCTTGATATTGGCTCAGGTCATGACCCCAGGGTTGTGGGATCAAGCTGCACAGGCTCTGTGCTGAGAGCATGGGGCCAGCTTGAGGTTCTCTCTCTCTCTCTGTCTCTCTCTCTCAAATAAAAAAATCAAAACATGTGTTAATCAACCACTTACATTATTAGTAAAGTTTTGGGGGGAGTCCAAAGTTAAACTCAGATTTTTCACTTGGGGGGAGGGGAGGAGGTCATTGCTCCTAACCCCCCATATTGTTCAAAGGTCAACTATATTAGTTTCGTAGGGCTGCTGTAACAAAGTGACACAAACTGGGTGGCTAATAATGACAGACATTTAATTTCTCACAGTTCTGGAGGCTGGAAATCCAAAATAAAAGTGTTGGCAGGGCCAGGCTCCCTCTGAAGACTGAAGAGGAGGATCCTTCTCGTCTCTCCCAGCTTCTGATGGCCCCAGATGTTCCTGAGCAACATGACTCCCATCTCTGCCTCCATATTTACATGGCTGTCTTCCCTCTGTATGTGTCTGTGTCCACTTTCCCTTTCTGATAAGGATACCAGTCATATGGATTAAGACATACCCTAATGGTCTTATCTTTTTTTTTTAATTTAAATTCAAGTTAGTTAACATATGCTGTAGTATTGGTTTCAGAAGTAAAATTCAGTGATTCATCACTTACACATAACACCCAGTGCTCATCCTAGCAAGTGCCCTCCTTAATGCCCATCACCCATCTAGCCCATCCTCCCATCCACCTCCCTCTGTCAACCTTCAGTTTGTTCTCTATACTTAAGAGTCTCTTATGGTTTACCTTCCTCTCTGTTATTATTTTATTTTTCCTTCCCTTCCTTCCCCTATGTTCATCTGTTTTGTTTCTTAATTTCCACACAGGAGTGAAATCATATGGTATTTGTCTTTCTCCGATATATATATATCTTCTTTATCTCTTCATCAGTCGATGGACATCTGGGTTCTTTCCATAGTTTGGCTACTGTTGATAGTGCTGCTATAAACATTGGGGTGCATGTGCCCCTTCAAAGCAACACTCCTATATCCTTTGGATAAATACCTAGTAGCACAATTGCTGGGTCATAGGGTAGTTCTATTTTTAATTTTTTTGGGAATCTCCATACCGTTTTTCAGTGGCTGCACCAGTTTACATTCCCACCAACCAGTGCAAAAGGGTTCCCTTTTCTGTGCATCCTCACCCACATCTGTTGTTGCCTGAGTTGTTAATTGTAGCCATGCTGACAGGTGTGAGGTGATATCTCAGTGTGGTTTTGATTTGTATTTCTCTGATGATGAGTGATGTTGAGCATTTTTTCATATGTCTGTTAGCCATCTGGATGTCTTCTTTGGAAAAGTCTATTCATGTCTTCTGCTCATTCACTGGATTATTTGTGTTTTGGTTGTTGAGTTTATAAGTTCCTTATAGATTTTGGATACTAACCCTTTATCAGATATGTCATTTGCAAATAATTTCTCTCATTCTATAGGCTGGCTGCCTTTTAGTTTTGTTGATTGTTTCCTTTGTTGTGCAGAAGCTTTTTATTTTGATAAGGTCCCAATAGTTTATTATTGCTATTGTGTTTCTCTTGCCTCCAGAGACATGTCTAGTAAGAAGTTGCTGTGGCTGAGGTCAAAGAGGTTGCTCTCTGTGTTCTGTAGGATTTTGATGGTTTCCTGTCTTACATTTAGGTCTTTCATCCATTTATTTGAATTGATTTTTGTGTATGGTGTAAGAAAGTGGTCCAGTTCATTCTTCTGCATGTTGCTGTCCAGTTTTCCCAACATCATTTGCTGAAGAGATGGTATTTTTTTCCATTGGATATTCTTTCCTGCTTTGTTGAGGATTAGTTGGCCATATATTTGTGGGTCCATTTCTGGGTTTTCTATTCTGGTCCATTGATCTACATGTCTGTTTTTGTGCCAGTACCATACTGTCTTGATGATGACAGCTTTGTAATACAGTTCAAAGTCTAATGGCTTTTTATTAACAATTAAATCTTCAAAGACTTTATTTCTAAAAAAGGTCACATTCATAGGGACTGGGGTTTAGGACTTGAACATATCTTTTTTGGGGGAGCACAATTCAACCCATTAGTGGGGAGAAAAGCTTAAAAAGTGAACTGAAAATAAATGTTAACAGAATACAAGGAACTAAATCTAAAACCCTCTTAAGGACACTCTCATGAGCCCACTCAAGTTTCTGGACATTCCATATAAATGGAATCATACTTTTATGTGATTTTTTTGTGCCTGGTTTCTTTCATTTAGCATAATGCTTTCAAGCTTCATTCAGGTTGTAGCATGGATCTGTACTCCATTTCTTTTTATGGCTAAATAATATTCCATTGGCTAGATATATCATATTTTTGTTTATCCATTTATCAGTTGATGTACATATGAATTGCTTTTTTGGCTATTATGAATAATGCTGTATATGAACATCCATGTACAAATTTTTGTGTGAACATGTTTTTAGTTCTCTTGGATCTATACCCAGGAATGGAATTACTGAATCACATGGTAACTCTATGATTAGCTTTTTGAGGAACTGCCAGACTATCTTCCACAGTGGCAGCACCATTTTACACCTTTACCAGCGATGTATAAGGGTTCAGCCTCTCCGTATCCTCACTAGTATTTGTTAGTTTTTCTTTCTTTCTGTTTTAAAAATTATAACCATTCCATGAATGTGAAGTGATCTCTTATTTTGGCTTTGATCTGCATTTCCCTAATGACTAATGATATTGAGCATCTTTGTATATGTTTGTTGACTATTTGGGAATCTTCTTTGGAGAAATGTCTGATCCATTTAAAAAAAAAACTGAGTGATTTGTCTTTTTATTGTGGAGTTGTAAGAGTTCCTTATATATTCTGGTACTAGATCTTTATCAGACATGTAATTTGCAAATATTTTCTCCCATTCTGTGGGTTGTCTTTTCATTTCTGATGGTGTTCTAAGATGGGCAAAAGTTTTAAATTTTGATGAAATCCAGTACATCCATTTTCTTTGGTTCCTTCTGATTTTGGTGTCATATATTAGAAACTATTGCCTAACTTATGGTTGTAAAGATTTACACCTGTATTTTAAGAGTTTTATAGGTTTTTTAAAAAAGTGTATTTATTTTGAGAGGGGAAAGGGGCAGAAAGAGAGGGAGAGAGAATTCCAAGCAGGCTCTGCATTGTCAGCACAGAGCCTGACATGGGGTTCCATCTCACAAACCAAGAGTGAGATCATGACATGAGATGAAATCAAGAGTTGGACACTTAATCAACTGAGCACCCCAGGTTACCCTGTTTCAGATCTTTTTTCATAGCAGGCTCTATACTTTCACATATATCCCACATATATAGACATACTGCCCACAGACACACTCTACACTGCCCACAGACACACTCTCTTCCCAGTATGTCCTGGATCTCAGGCTTAGTGGGACATACTGGCCCTCTGGGAGCCCCGGATGCTCCTTCCCACAATCCCATCAGCTCAATCACTGCCCCTTAGGAGCTCCCTGGGCTCTCAACATCCCCAACTAAAGAGCAAGAATCCAATGTTTCTCACTATTTGGGTCATGAGTTAAAAGTTTCCATTGTTCACACTGGACACTTTGTTATTCTTTTTTCACATTCATTTTTTGTTTTCTCCCCCCCCCCTTCTTTCTGTTTGATAGGTGAACAAGACCCAAGTCAAGATTCCTTATCAGGGCTTCTGCTGGGATCTGTACACAACCTCTTAAACCAAAATGACTTTTGCAGCTGAGGGAATTTCAAGTCTCAGCACTTGGCATCCGTGTTCTGTTCGCATCTGCATGGCTTCCATACAGGCGTGCGCGCCTTTCTCTGTGATTCGTGCTCAGCTGTTGCAGATGATTTCCCCTTTTTTATGCATCTCATTAGTAATCTGAGGTCATCAGTAACCTGAGAATCCCTGGCCATCAGGACAGACTGGCAGAGGCTACTGAAGTGAAGAGATTTGGAATTGCATTGCAGTATCAGAGAGGGGGCTTGACTGTGTGTGAGCCTGGAGACCTTGGAGAGAAAGCAAGTGTGGGTAGAGCTAGGGAGGCACAGTTAGGATGGACAATAGAGGCTAACCTGGCTCATTTGACCTGGACCAGAGAGTGGACCCTTCCAGAGGTGCATGGAACAGAAGGAGGCCATTCTGCACCTCACATCATCTCACTAGTTGGCCCACAAGTCTGTTTGCCCTCCCCCCTTTTTCTGAGATTGAAATAAAAGAAAAATTTCCAAACCTCTTAAATGTTTACTTATCCCTGAGTTAAAAAGTGTATCCTTACCGTGTGAGTGTGTGAACCAGGGGAAAAGAACTCCTGTTTGGAAGTCGACTTTCTGCAGGGTCTCACTGGCCCCTAGGGAATGGAGCCTCTATTTTTATACTCCTGGGACTTGTAGAACCGTCTGCCTTCAAGCTGCTGAGGGCTGGGAATGGCCATGCCCAAGAAGACAGTCCCTTGCTGGTATAGATGCACAGTTCTAGTCCAGTGTATTCTGTTCTTATGACTATGTGTCTGAATATGTGTGTGTGTGTGTGTGCGCGCGCTCATGGAGACATATGGTTTTTGCAGACTGGGTCAGGAATAACATAGTGTCTGTTCAATAGGCATATAAGGCAGAACAAACATCTACCAGCTGAAGGATAGCCATTGAAGAGGACGCTTGTTGGGATGAGCACTGGGTGTTGTATAGAAGCCAGGTTGACAATAACTTATATCTTTAAAAAAAAAAACCACAAGGTGATTGTTTAGTGCTTCATTTATTCAATTCAGATTCAACTCAAATAAACGAGTCTGGCCTGAGTCTCTGCTCTTTGTTGGCTCTCACCCTTGGACCTGCGGGGAGTCCAGGGACAGGAAGGCAAAGACAGGGGTGAAGACAATTCAACGACAGGGATAGGCGGCCTGAGGTTGGTGGAAATCAGACCAACGCAACCATGGTTGTTTGGCTTCACTGAAAGGAGAGGGAGCTCAGGGAGGGCCACGACCTCTGGGAAAGACTGTGGGAATTGGGCTAAGGCAAGGCTCTGAATAGGAGGGAGGAAAGAAGAGCTTGTGGGCCCTAGAGGCACACAACACTACCAAGGGAACATGCTCTTCAGCTGATGGGTCAAGTCCTTCTAACAGTGTCAGGACTGACCTCTTCCAAGGCCAGGGGCCCCCGCGGGAAGAGCAGCAGGCCCAGCAGCAGAGCGCCCCCCAGCAGCATGACCACCAGCCACCACCTCCGCNTCCGGCCTCCCATGCCTACCTGAAAGAGTTCCAAACACAACCTGTTCGTTCCTTCATTCATGCAGTCATTCATTCATTTATCGAAGAGACATAACTATCTCCGGTGGCTCCGGCAAGGTCCAAAGAGGCGGTGACAGCCCAGGGAAACGGTCATGGTTCCTGCCCTCCCCTGAACAGCGGGATTTGGGGAAGAACCCCGGAAGGACCCGGTTGGCGTTGGAGCGACACCGTGAGAACACTTGGTGAGCCCTTTTCAGGGGCCCCGAATGCAGAAGACAGAGGGGAGGTGATACCTCGTCCTCCGTGTTAGTGAGGGAGCCTTAACTGTTAATTTTCCAGGGAGTCTATGCAGTGGCATAAGCTGTAGGCACAAAGATTTCCCAGGAGATTCCGCAGCCAGAGTCACTTACGAAAACCCTGAGAATTAGCTAATCTGCTCAACCACCTTAGGGCGATTGGCCTGGGGGAAAAATATAAGAAGAAATTTTGTATTTTGTTTTGGAATTTGAAAAAGAAGCCAATCTCCCATGCTGATCTGAAGAGCCTGTGATCTGCTCTCAGAGAACTAAATAATTCGGCTCATGTCATCTGTGTAGATACGACCTGTGTGCTGGAGAGATGGGTCACTCCCCTCTGGCTTCTGCTCTTCCTGCCCCAAATCTGAGGCTTCTCAGATAAGCGATGATACTCAGGTCCAGCAGGATTTCCTACAGTTGGCCACTCAGCCACGAAGTGGGTCCGATCTCACGACGACCTGGACACAAGGGCACAGCTCTGCTCCGTCTTCTCCTCCAGCCCCGTGTCCCACTCACTCCCCATCGCGGTCAGCTGCTCTGCAGAGGACAGGTTCAGGGCCTTTCCCTGCCCGCCTGTGCGCTCACCCCCACGACCACTGATTCTCTCCCAAGTTTCTGTCTGAGTCCTGTCTGTGCTCCACCAGCCATTTCAAATATTACCTCTTCATGGGGACACCTGGTTACTACAGGTGACCGTGCTGTGTCCCAGGGGCACCACATAAGGACAAGCAAAGGGAGGGGTTGATTGATAACTTGTCTCTGAGCAGTTAGATGACAGGTTTGCCTTCTGCGGTAACCCCCTTGCCGGCTCCCTAACGCCCTTGGTAAAGTTCATCCCACAGGCCTCAGGTGAGTAGTGATCTTGTGTGTAAAAATCAGCAAACTCCCATAACTGACCACACAACAGAACTGAAGAAACAGCCAGAAGATTCAGTGCAAAGAACAAGAATTTAGCTAAAGCAAGAAGTCCCTGTCAATGATGGATGGATATAGAACATGGAGACGCCTATCATCTTAAATGGGGTTGGAGATTACTTAGTCCAGTGCTTCATGAGCCTGCTATCTTTTGGAAGTATCTACAGAGTGTATAAAAAACATATTTGACATTTCAATTCACAGATCTGTAGTTAGATAGAAAAATATGGAGGTGCCTGGGTGGCTCAGTCTATTAAGTGTCTGACTCAAAATTCAAGTCGGTGGTGATCTCATGGGTCATGGGCTTGAGCCCTTCGTTGGGCTCTGTGCTGACAGTGCAGAGCGTGCTTGGGATTCTCTCTCTCCTTCTCTCTGTGTGCCTCCCTTGCTCACACTGTCTCTGTCTCTCAAAAATAAATAAGTAATTAAGTGTTAAAAAAAAAAACGGTATATCTCACCCCTCCACCTGAATGATTCTTTTTTTTCATTAAATTTTTTTCTTTAATGTTTATTTATTTTTGAGAGCACGAGCAGGGGAGAGGCAGAGAGAGAGGGAGACACAGAATCCAAAGCAGGTTCCAGGTGCTCAACTGACAGTACATAGCCGGACACCGGGCACAGAGCTTATTGGACNATGTTTGTTTTGAAGTAGTATTGGGGGAGTTGTTGGGGGTTTTTGCATCTATAGCACTGGTTACTTTGAACAAATAAAAGCTTTCTGTAGTTGCTTCCTTCATCGAAAAGACTATTTGAGACCATAGTATATTATTCCCCTGCTTTAGAGAACACGTTTTCTAAATGTTGGAGGAAATCTTCATAGTTGTTACTCAATCAGGATTTGTGTTTAGCTCCTATATGCCTAAGGACCATTCTGGGTTTTTTGTTTATTTGGGGGTTTTTTGTGTATATACTTAAAATACATACTTAAATGGTTTTCTTTTTTCTTTTTCTTTTTCTTTTCNATAAATAGTTTTATATTCCAAAAATAAATAAATAAATAAAATAAAATTCCACATAAAAGTGATATCATACGGTATTTGTTTTTCTCTGTCTGACCTATGTCGCTTACGATAATGCCCACAAGTTCCACCCACGTTGTTGCAAACGACAAGATGTTCTTCTTCCTTTTTGCAGAATAATAACCCTTTTTATCCCCTCATCCATAGGTGGACATTTAGGTGTTTCCGTAACTTGGCTGTGTGAGTAAAGCTGCAGGGAGCTTGCAAGTGCAGATATTTCTTTGAGATCCTACTTTCGTGTGCTTTGGATAAACACCAGAAGTGGGATTGCTGGATCACCTGGTAATTCTATCTGTAATTTCTGGAGGACCCTCCTTACTGTTTTCCACAGTGGCTGTACCAATTTGCACTCCCACAAACAGTGCACAAAGATTCCCTTTTCTCCACATCCTCCCAAACATGTGTTATTGTTTGTCTTCTTGATGATACCCATTCCAACAGGTGTGAGGTGACACCTCATTGTGGTTTTCATTTGCATTTCCCGTGTTGATGGTGACACTGAGCATGTCTTCATGTACCTATGTGCCATCTTTAGGTGTTCTTTGGTAAAATGCCTATATAGTTCCTCTGTCCTTTTTTAATTGAATTGCTCATTTTTTGTCATTAATTATATGAGTTCTTTATATATATTGGATATTAACCCTTTATCAAAAATATGATTTACAAATATTTTCTCCCATTCAGTGGGTTGCCTTTTGTTTAACTGACTGAGCCACCCAGGTGCCCTAGTGTGTTGCCTTTCATATTGTATGGTTTCCTTTGCCGGCAGACGCTTTTTAGTTTTAAGTAGTCTCCGTTGTTCCTTTTGCTTTTTGTTGTCTTTGCTTTTGGAGTCAAATCCAAAAAATTATTTAAATCAAAAAATTATTACCAAGACTGAGGTAGAGAAGCTCACCCCCTATCGTACTCGACGATTTCAAGCCTCTTAGATTTATCGAGGCTCATTTTATGGCCTATTGCTCATATTTGGGAGAATGCTCTTTGTGTACTTGAAAAGAGTACATATTCTACTTGGTTGGGTAGAGTGTTCTAGTGTTAGGTCTAGTTGCTTTATAGTGTCGTCACATCTTCTGTTTCTGTTTGGAACTTCTGACTAGCTGTTGTACACGTTGTTTAACGTGGAACATTGACGTCTACAGCTTGTTGTGAATTTTCTATTTCCCCTTGACATCTGTTATTTTTTTGCTTCCTACGTCTCAGGGCTCAATTGTGAAGTTCATGTATGTTTATGATTATTACATCTTCAAATTCGCTGATTCTTTGTTCTGGCAGCTCAAATCTATGGTTGAGCCCCACCAATAAAATTTTCATTTCAGTTATTATACTTTTCAGCTGCAGAATTTCTATTTTGTTCTTTAAAAAGGCAATTTCTGTATTCTTATTGACATGCAGACAAGAGCACCTCTAGGCCTAGAAAAACAGAAAGGAAATGAGTATCCAGACTCGCTACACCATGTCACCTAAAATGCTCAGTTTTTAACAAGAACTGTAAGACCTACAGTGAAACAGGAAGGTGAGACCCATATACTGGAAAAATCAGGCCACAGGAATCGCCTAGCAGATGCCCTGGGTATTGGATTTGAAGACAGGGCTTCCAAGCAGCAATTCTAAGTATGTTGAAAGAACTGAAGGAAATCACAACTAGAGAAATAAAGAACGCTGCGGAGACAGTATCCCATCACGATAGATTCAGGAATAGCATTGGGCAAATCTGAAGACCCTTTCATAGTAAAACCCCTCAACCAACTAGAAATCGAGAGAAATGCCCATAGCTCAGTGAAAGGCATCTGTGAACTTTCCCACCACTGGTTCCATACTTGATGACAAAAGATTGAGAGCTTTGCCCCTGTGATCAGAGATAAGGCAAGGATATCTGCTCTGGTCACTTCACTGCAACTTTGTGCAGGGGGTTTGTGTGTTTGGCTGGACTCTCCTGGTGAAGTCTGTTTCCCCTGCAGGATGAAACCTCTGGTGTCACTCCTCAGAGGGTGCATCCTGGACCTGCACAGTCCCCGAGGGTGACAGTAGTCTTAGCACTACTCCATGTGTCTTTCCCTAACTCCTCTGTCTGTTTGTACTATACCCGGCAATTAAGCCTATTAACTGCCAGCTGATTCCTCTCAAGATGCTCTTCTCTTGCTGGGAGGCTGAGAGGACAGGGAGACCCAGCTTCTCAGCCACACCTGCCTGAATGCAGTTCCTTCCAGAGGAGCTGAGCCTGAGTTGGAAGGGAGGAAGCAACTTATGGCTAAAGTGGCATAGACTCACTGTTGTTAGAAGATTTCATAGATTTTTTAAAAAATTAGTCCTTCTTCGAATGGATCAAGAAAATGTGGTTTATCTATACCATGGAATACTACATGGCAATGAGAAACAATGAAATCTGGCCACATGTAGCAACATGGATGGACCTTGAGGGTGTTATGCTGAGCGAAATAAGTCAGGCAGAGAAGGACAAATATCATGTGTGGACGTATAGGAGGATTAGGAGGAACTTGACGGAGGAACAAGGGGGAGAAGAAGGGCGGAAATGGTGGGGGAAAGGGAGAGAGGCAAACCATGAGAGACT
>NW_027532232.1:5458021-5460562 GCF_008692635.1 Crocuta crocuta
AAATTAAATTAAATTGAAAAAAATTAGTCCTTCTTCATTTGCTCTATGACCTTAGAACAACTTTTAGAAACTGTAATACATTTTTAAAAATACCTTGCACCAGTAATGGCTGCCCCACCAGCAGTAAGTCTGCAGGGCTCCTCCAGGGCATTCTGGCGGGTCAAACTCTGGCCACACTGCCAGCTCCCCTCTTCTCCCTTCATGCTCACTGCCTGGATTTTGCTCATTTTGTTTTCCCCTAGAGTTGTCCTGTTATAGTTGAATGAAATACCATTGAATAGGGAGCCGGGTGGCAGTTACCACCACCTTACAGACTTCTATCTTTATGTGGAGTCCCGCTGTCCTACTAAGTGCAAATATGGTGAACTTGCAGAGAGCAATAGATACGCTGGGCTCTCCCTGTATTTCCAAATAGTCCTTGATGCTCTTTCACAGGTTGGACATGAGTCATTTCAATGCAACTTGCAAGTTCTATTTCTTCCTGATAAATAGCAAGCAAAAACAATGAGGCTGCTTGGCTGTTAATTAGCGATTTAGGTTTTGAGTGAAAATTTGTTAAAATTTGGGGGGAGCTGGGTGGCTGAGTGGGTTAAGCATCCTACTCAGGGTGTTCAGCTCAGGTCATGATCTCACAGTTAATGAGTTCGAGCCTTAAGTCGGGCTCTGTGCTGGCAGTGAGGAGTGTGCTTGGGATCGTTTCTCTCCCTCTCTCCCTGCCCCTCCCCTTCTCANATCAGTATGCCAAAGTGGCACATTTTGGGGTGACCCGCCCTTGGCGACTATAGCCATAAATTCTAAAGTTGAGACTCATAATCCAAGGATAAATGTATATGTATTTTTGTAAGATATTGCTAATTTCCCCTCTGTAAGTTTTATACTGTTTTGCTCTTCCCATTAGTCATGAAGTAGAGGATCTGTTTCCTCTACACTTTTACTGTCAACTATAACAGCAAATTTTTGGATTTTTCCCAAACCAACATTTGGAGAAATAGTATCTCAAGGTAATTTTAATGTGTTTAATTAATTTATTTTCTCTTTCTATGTCTGATTTATTTTTCTGTACTTTAAGTGTTAATATCTTTGTACATAGTCAAGGGGCATTGACATTGTTTTTTTTTCTTTGAACTGTTTATTCATATGCTTTCTCCATTTTCTAACTAGCTGTTGGTCATTTGTCTCTCTACTTTTAGGTATTCTTTGTAGAAGAGGAGAATTATCCCTTTTTGATATAGGTTAGAAAAACTACCCCTCTAGTCTGACTTTTGTGTTTTAATTGTTTGTGGTGTTCTTTGTCTCATGTTCTATTTTAGATCTTTACATAGTTAGATGTATGAATCCTTTCCTCCCTCTCTTTCAAATCTTAGAAATAGTTTCCCTGTCCCTAGGTTACAAAGAATTTGTTTGAGTTTCTTCTAGTATTTATATGGATTGATTTCTAATGTTTATATCGCTAAGGCATTTAGATTTTGAAGGCCATGAAGAAGTGGGTGCAGTTTTGTCTTACTCTGTGTGGTTTTGTAGCTATCCCAATGCTGGTTATCAGTCCATCCTTTCCCCCAGTGCTGTGAGATGCTGCCTTATGGAAGATAACTGTAACATATTAAATTGAATTGGATACTCATGAATATTGATCAGTTTGGTGTATTTCTGAATTGTCTGTTTTTGTTTCATGTTCTGTTTCTCTGTTCATGCACACATTATACTGCCTTAACTATAGAATATAAATATTTCACTGTCTGGTAGAGCTGGTCCTCCCTCATTGTTCTTCTCTTTTTTGGTTGTATAGGCTACTTTTGTTTCTTCATTCATCCAAATGAACTTTATAGTCAATTTTTAGCTGCAGGGGAAAAATAAGTGGGAAAAAATAAGTGGAGACAAAAATTTTTAATTTATATTTATATAAAACCATGTTAAAGAAGTATCTATTAAATTAGTGCTGAATTTGGGGAAATGTCTGTTCTGCATCAAGGGGTTTTATTCTTAATCTAGTAATGGGGATATGTTGTAACAATGCATGTACTCCTATTGAACCACCCTGGTATTTATGAAATAAATCACATTTAATTGTGGGATATTACTTTTTAGGGTCTAATCATTTATTTGGGATTTTTTGTGTTAGTATTGACAAATGAGACATGGCTGTCGTTTTATTTACTGACAAAATCTTTATTAGCCTTCAGGATCAATATCCTATTTCTGTTACAGGAAGAATTGGAAAGTTTCCTTCTTTTTTAAGTCATCAAAAACAGTTTAAGAAAGGTTTAAGTGAGTTCCCCATGAAACCATCTGAACCTGGTACGCTTTTGTAGGGGAATTCTTTACTTTGTTGTTTCTTCCTTGGTGATTGAGTTGTTTCATCTTTCTGTCTTTATGAAACCAACATGGTGAGGAGACTACTGCAGGTTTTCAGGGAGGAAGGCAAGGGAGATAAGAGAGAGGTGATGGTTTCCACTTACCTCCTTTGACTCTTTTTCGTCTTCCCTTCCATTACGCTCCAGAGCCTCCTGGTGGAGACATGGCGGACCCTCAGGACAACACTCT
>NW_027532233.1:0-524 GCF_008692635.1 Crocuta crocuta
GGCCAGGCTCCGCGGTCCGGTTCCACGGCCAGGGCCCGTCCAGAAACGCCTTCCCGTACGGACTCCCTCCCCCAGCTCCCAGGAGCCCACGCGCCCATCTGACAGACCCAAAGGAGCCCCAAAGGAGCTGTTCGTGAGGGACACTAAAGGGCAGACCAGCAAGTTCCCAGAGCTGGGCGCCTACCTCGTTCGGGAGGACTAGACTCCCGGGTTGAGCCATGGTCGGTTGAAGAAGAGGCGCGGCGACCAGCACGTGAGTGAGACACAGCAAATGGCGGTTGCGTCGCCACGCCCCTCTACGGCAAGCTCTGCGGCCCAAAACTCATCGATNTTCCTTTCGCGACAAGGCTTGACTAACAGGGAGATAGACTCTTTCCGGGACCGCACGGAAGTGACTGAGAACGACTTCCGGAGTGAAGTGCTACGCGCCGGAACTGCTCGTTCCTATGGAAACCGGGCCTGCGTAGGTGGTCCAGAGTGCGCCTGGCTAGCTCTTGGCAAATGTAGCTTTTCAAAATGCTTCT
>NW_027532234.1:0-199 GCF_008692635.1 Crocuta crocuta
ATAAATTCAAATGAACATAGTTTTTAACAGAAAAGGATTGATGGCTATAATCAAAGGTTGCATGATGCATTAAACACACACACACACACACACACACACACACACACACACACACACACACACGTTTTAACAGTGGAAGGTTGTTTGGGAAAACCTGGAAAGCTTTGCTGAGGAGATGAAATGGGTATTCTGGGCGCAG
>NW_027532234.1:289-586 GCF_008692635.1 Crocuta crocuta
CAGAAATGGTCTGGACATATTAATGAGGGACAGCAATTGTCAGGCATGGCTGGAGAATGTTTAATAAAATATTTAAAAAATTAAAAGTAAAATAAAGGTTTGGGGGAAAAAAGCTTAATTAGAATGGGGAAATTGACAGCTTGGAATATAAAAAAAGGAAAAAAGCCACAGAAAAAGGGAAAAAGTAAAATCATAATAGGGAAAGAAGCAGAGGATGGGATTTACGTAGGATTCACTTATTATGAGCTGGATTTTTTTCTCATTTTATCTGCAGAGTAACCATGGTTATGTTTAAAG
>NW_027532235.1:0-272 GCF_008692635.1 Crocuta crocuta
TACCACCTCATGCCGGTCAGAGTGGCTAAAATGAACAAATCAGGATACTAGAGATGCTGGCGAGGATGTGGAGAAACGGCATCCTCCTACACTGTTGGTGGGAATGTAAACTGGTGCATCCCCTCTAGAAAACAGTATGGAGGTTCCGCAAGAATTTAACAATAGAACTCCCCTATGACCCAGCAGTAGCACTGCTTGGAATCTACTCAAGGAATACNAGAACTTATCGGAGGATCGTGAGGGAGAAGAAGGGGGGAAATAGTGGGGGAGAG
>NW_027532236.1:0-531 GCF_008692635.1 Crocuta crocuta
TCAAAAAATTAACAATCGAACTCCCCTAGGAACCAGCAATAGCACAGCTAGGAATTTATCCAAGGGATGCAGGAGTGCTAATGCATAAGGGCACATGGACCCCAATGTTCATAGCAGCACTCTCAACAATAGCCAAAACATGGAAACAGCCTAAGTGTCCATCCACGGATGAATGGATCAAGAAGATGTGGTTTATCTATACAATGGAATACTACATGGCAATGAGAAAGAATGAAATCTGGCCATGTGTAGCAACATGGATGGAACTTGAAGGTGCTATGCTGAGTAAAGTAAGTCAGGCAGAGAAGGACAAATACCATATGTTNGTTTGCACGTATATGAGGTTTAGGAGGAACTTAACGAAGGACCATGGGGGAGAAGAAGGGGAAAATAGTGGGGGAGAGAGAGGGAGGCAAACCATGAGAGATTCTTTAATGCCAGGAACAAACTGAGGGCAGATGGGGTTGGGGAGAGGGGAAGGGGGTTGATGGGTATGGAGGAGGGCACTTGTAGGGATGAGCACTGGGTGTT
>NW_027532237.1:0-526 GCF_008692635.1 Crocuta crocuta
TTTATCTTGATGAGGTTCCAATAGTTCATTTTTGCTCTTGATTCTTTTGCCTTTGGAGATGTGTCAGGTAAGAAATTGTGGCGGTTGAGGTCAAGGAGGTTGTTTCCTGGTTTCTCCTTTAGGGTTTTGATGGTTTCTGGTCTCACATTCAGGTCCTTCATGCATTTTAAGTTAATTTTTGTTTATGGTGTGAGAAAGTGATTACTTTCATTCTTCTGCACATTGTTGTCCAGTTCTCCCACACCATCTATTGAAGAGGCTGCCTTTTTTCCATTGGATACTCTTTTTTGCTTTGTCAAAGATTAGTTGGCCGTATATTTGTGGGTCTAGTTCTGAGTTCTCTANTATTCCATTGGTCTATGTGTCTGTTTTTGTGCCAACACCATACTGTCTTGATGATTACAGCTTTGTAGTAGAGGCTAAAGTCTGGGATTGTGATGCCTCCCACTTTGGTCTTCTTCAATAGTACTTTGGCAATTCGAGGTCTTTTGTGGTTCCATACAAATTTTAGAATAGTTTGTTCTAG
>NW_027532238.1:0-816 GCF_008692635.1 Crocuta crocuta
TTTCACTATCTGTAGAAAGCAATGCAAGTGCTTGAGTGATAGCACGACATAGAGTCCACAATTTCAAAGGAATTATGTTACCCTTCTGGTGCTGTTGCCGTAATTCCTTCCGTATTAATTTCCATTCCTTTAGGTTTAATTGTACTTTCGGTTGGCACTTAAACCAATCACATGGTGCTCCACGAGGCGGAATAACTCAGATAAACGGCGACTAGATACCTTCACCCCGATGGAGTGGAGAAATCCTTTGACTAGCTCCATGTAGTGTGCCTTTGCTGATGGGGAATTCCCCATAATCTTCCCGAAAATTCCCCTGCCTTGGACCTACAATCCCTGAGGGCTACTCACCCTTTCGGTTTCGTTCGCCCTCGAGCCCGCACGTTGGGCGCCAGATGTAGCGGACGAAACGACACAAAGACAAGACACACACAAAAGACAGACACAGACACACTCCGGCAGGAGGAACAATTCTACGCCAACCCCTCTTGGGGTTTATTTTATACCCCAGTAACTGGAAACCAACTGAAATTTACAAGATGCATTCCTTTACCAAATAAGGGCAA
This sequence comes from Crocuta crocuta, assembly GCF_008692635.1. Lineage (NCBI taxonomy): Eukaryota > Metazoa > Chordata > Mammalia > Carnivora > Hyaenidae > Crocuta > Crocuta crocuta. The sequence continues at coordinate 564 of NW_027532238.1, forward strand.
GTAGCCAAACACTCTTTCAGAGGAAGACTGGGGCTCAACTTTCAGTCTGCTCTCAGTGCACTGAAGTCTTGGGTGATAGCCAGCTAAGAACAGTTTCTTCATTTGTTACTGTTCTGTCAACCTGTGAACACCAACTCAGCTGGCCACTAGAGTCAAGCATTCAAGGGATGTGTCCTCTTGGCAGTGACATAAGATCNTCCTGTTTGAGGGCACATCTCCGCGTCCCTAACCACGCTTTCTTGTGGTCACTGTC
>NW_027532239.1:0-650 GCF_008692635.1 Crocuta crocuta
AAAAAAAAATACATTGAGGACATTTGACAGCCCTATGAAATTCCACCTAGAGACATGGAATCGGCAGCTGGGGCATGATCACAGAATGAGATACAAATTTAGGCTTCTTCAGCAGGTGGATTCTATTTAAAGGAAAGTTACTAGCTGAGCTCAACCCGGGAATTAGTGTATAGAGAAGAAAATGTCTGAGAACTTGGTCATAAAACGCTCCAGTATTCAGAGTTTAGGGAATACGAGGAGCCAACAAAGGAGATATTCTAGCCATTTGTTTTTCCTGGCACATATATTTTCCTGTGTTGTTGGTTTGGGGGTGGATTTTCCTGGTCTTTGATACAATGAGTGATTTTTTTCTCTTTTTGTAAAGTTTTATTTATTGTAAGAGTGTGAGCACTCATGCCAGCTTGTGAGCAGGGGAGGGGCAGAGTCCCAAGCAGGCTCCTCTCTGCCAGCACAGAGCCTAACACAGGGCTCAAATTCACGAACCATGAGATCTTGACCTGAGTTGAAATCAAGAGTTGGATGCTCAACCCACTGACCACTCAAGTGCCCCTATAATGAGTGATTTTCAGTTGTACTTTGGACATCTGGAATATTCTGTTTTAAGGCTCTGGATTTTATTGACATCTCTTATTTATCAGGCCTCCATTACT
>NW_027532240.1:0-148 GCF_008692635.1 Crocuta crocuta
ATGTCCACTCTCACCACTGTTGTTTCACATAGTGCTGGAAGTCCTTGCATCAGCCATCACACAACAAAAGGAAATAAAAGGCATCATAATTGGCAAAGAAGAAGTCAGACTTTCACTTTTCACAGACGACATGATACTCTACATAGAA
>NW_027532240.1:296-783 GCF_008692635.1 Crocuta crocuta
AAGAAACTGATCCCATTCACAATTGCACAAAAAACCATACAATACCTAGGAATAAACCTAACCAAGGATACAAGAGATCTGTATGATGAAAAGTACAGAAAAGTTATAAAGGAAATTGAAGAAGACACAAAGAAATGGAAAAACATTCCATGCTCATGGATTGGAAGAATATAGTTAAAATGTCATTACTACCCAAAGCAATCTACGCATTCAATGCAAACCCAATTAAAATTGCACCAGCATACATCTCAAAACTAGAACAAACTATCCTCAAATTTGTATGGAATCACAAAAGACCCCTAATAACCAAAGCATTAGTGAAAAATAAAACCAAAATGGAAGGTATCACCATCCCAGACTTTAGCCTCTACTACAAAGCTGTCATCATCAAGACAGTATGGTATTGGCACAAAAGAGACACATAGGCCAATGGAATAGAATGGAGAACTCAGAATAGGACCCAAAAGTATACAGCCAACTAATCTTT
>NW_027532241.1:0-199 GCF_008692635.1 Crocuta crocuta
ATAAGATAAGACACAGCTCCTCATATGAACACTGGGACATCTGTGTGTCCCGGAGAGCAAAGTGCTGGTGTGGGCATTTCATCAGAACCTTCCCCCTCAGATGAGCATGAGCTCGGATCCTCACGCACACTCCCTCATCTGTATCCCTTCCCGCCAGGTATCGTCCCGTTTCTCCTTCCTTTGACTTGTTCTCCCAAAC
>NW_027532241.1:309-488 GCF_008692635.1 Crocuta crocuta
ATGTCCTCTCACACAGACAACCTGTTTGAACTCCCTCATGCAAACTGCAGCAAACTCGTAGACCATGGAGTGGATGCACTTTCATATACTGCCTTTCTGGTCCTGATGCCGTTTGACCCACAAGGACGTCAGCTCCTCCAAAAGCCACACATTCTGAGAGCCTAGTTCCCTTCTGCTAA
>NW_027532242.1:0-774 GCF_008692635.1 Crocuta crocuta
GCACAAATTTATATTCCTTTGATTTTGGATGGAATGTACTGTCCATAACTATTAAATTCATTTCGTCTAATTTGTCCTTTGATGCCACTATATATCCTCATTGATTTTCTGTCTGGATGACCTGTCTGTTGATATGACAGGTGTTTGAAAGTCTTCTGCTATATTTTATTTCTTCACTTAAGTCTAATAACATTTCCTTTATATATTTAGGTTTTCCAGTGTTAGATGGAGAAACATTTACAGTTTTATCCTGTAATTGGATTGACTCCTACTTCATTACTTATGACCTTATCTCTTTTTACTGTTTCTGTTTTAACCTCTTTTTTTCCCCCTATTATGTGTATGGTTACCCTAGATTTCTTTTGGTTTCCATTTACATGAAATATCTTTCTCTATCCTTCACTTTCATTCTGTGTGTCTCCTTATTTCTGAAGTGAACCTGTTATAGGCATCATAAGTGAGTCTTTTTTAAAAAAATTGTTTATCCATTCAGTCATTATGTCTTTTGATTAGACAATTTAGCCCAATTGCAGTTATACTCATTAATGATTGGTATGCATTTATTGCCGTTTTGTTTTATTTTGTTGTTTTACTCTTTTATAATTTNCTTTTATAATTTCTTGGGTCCTTTCTTCTTTGTTGCTCTGTTCTCTTGGAATTGGGTCATTTCCTAGAATGGCATGCTTACATTCCTTTTTCTTTTGTTTATATACCATAAGTTGCGTTTTGTGATTACCACGAGGCTTACATAAAAGCTCGTATGTTTTTTTAAAA
>NW_027532243.1:0-573 GCF_008692635.1 Crocuta crocuta
TGAAAGACTCTTGAATGCTGAGAACAAACTGAGGACGGATGGGGGGGAGGGGGGAGATTTGCATAGAGGAGGACACTTGTGGGGATGAGCACTGGGTGTTATATGGAAACCAACATGACAATAAACTATTTGTAAAAAAATAAAATATGTAGCCAAGAATCTTCTATCCTGCAAGCCTGTCATACAGAGAAGAAGAGATAAAAGTGTTACCAAATAAACAAAAATTGAAAGAATTCATCACCACTAAACCAGCCCTACAAGAAATCCTGAGGGAGACTTTATAAGGGAAATGTTGCAAGGAACATAAGGTACCATAGACACCACTACAAACATGAATCCTACGAAGAACACAATGACTCTAAACCCATATTTTTCTANAAACCCATATTTTTCTATAAAAACACTGAATGTAAATGGACTAAGTGCTCCAGTCCAAAGACATAGGGTACCAGAATGGATTAAAAAAAAAAAAAATCCATCTATTTGCTCTCCACAAGAGACTCATTTCAGACCTGAGGACACCTTCAGATTGAAATGCTGAGGCATAGGAGCACATGTACCCCAATGTTCATA
>NW_027532244.1:0-3737 GCF_008692635.1 Crocuta crocuta
CATATTGTTTGTAGCCATAGTTTCTCTGATGTTCTCCATGCTTTTCTTAAGCCCGGCGATTAATTTTGTGATTATTGTTCTAAATTCTTGTTCAGTTATGTTGCTTATATCTGTTTTGAGCAGGTGTCTAGCTGTCATTTCTTCCTGGAATTTCTTTGGAGGAGAGTTCTTCCGTTTTGTCCCTTTGATTAGCTTTCTGTCTCTTGTTGATTTTAAACGCTTTTTGTACACTCTGCCCCTCAGAGTTCTGCTGTATTAGAGAGGGCTCTTTGACTGTTCAGGGCCTGTCTGTTCAGGAAGTGTTCTTTGGATGGTGTCTCTTGGTTTCTCTTGTTGAGCGTTTGGTGATTTTGTATCCCTACTGGTACTGGTATTTGGAACTCTCCACCATGTGTGGTTTGGCTTGTTTCTTGAGGCAGCCCAGGAAAGGGAAAACAGACAACCACAGAGGGAAACGCACAGACAAAACCAATAAACGCGCAAACCCAGGCTCAGGTAAAAACAGGAACAACAACAACAAAACAGCTATCTGGAGGGGATGGGCGTGGTTTGGTGTAGGCAGGTCTTGTCTCCACTGTGGCTGCTGGCCTCCCTGAGGCCCTGCCTTGGTGATTGTGGGGAGAAGAATGGTGTCACCCCAGTCCCTTCTCAACCAAGCATTGCAAATCCCTTCTTCGGGTCCTATCTCCCTGTGCTGAGGATGTAGCCAAGGTAGGCTGAGTTCTATGCTCCATGCTCTGCCTGTTTCCAGTTTCCAGTCAGCGGGCTTTGTTATACCATCCTGAACAGTCCTGCAGGTTGCTGCTTTCCTGTTGCAGGGGGTTGAGTGGGGGTTGGGGGGAAGTGTTGTAGCCTCAGATCCACCGGGGTCAAGCAAGGATACAACTCAAGTGCGTTCAGGAAGGTAGCAACTTCAGGTCCGCAGAGTCAGCATCGCAGCAGCTCGCCGCCACCGCAGCTTCAGTAGGCAAATGTTGCGCACGCTGCTGCTTAACCGGGCTCCGGGACTACAGCAGCAGATGCTGCTGTGTGCGCTGCTGCTGCTTCAGCGGTCTGCTGACACCGCCACTGGAGGGGTTGCTGCCACTCCCTGGGCCGCTGCCACCATCGATGGTGCAGGGCGTGTAGCAGTTTAGGTTTTCCTGGCGCCTTCTGGGACTGTGGCAGCTAGTTTAAAGTCAGCACCCCAGCCAGAGCTAAAAAACAGTCTTTCCAAGCCAGTTTTTTTTTCTCTCTCTCTTCTCCAGGGACAGTTCTATGAGAAATCTCAGCTTTTCTTTCCTTTCCCCTGGACTCGAGGCAGCTCACCACCACTCTCCGGTTAATCACTCCCCGCAGTTGCAAGCAAGCCGGGTTCCCTCCCCTCCCTCACTATCTCTGGGTCCTGTCCAGCTTTTATCTTCCCTAGTTCGCACTCACGCAGTTATGAGGTTTCCTTCCCAGTGTATTCTGTCTCTTTCTCTTCCCAAACTCCTGTGGCTCATTGTCCTATGACTTCAGGCCTTCTCTGTTTGAGAGATGGGTGCGGGTGAAATGTATGGAGCTCCCTACTTCTCCGCCATCTTGCCCCTTCTCTCTAGTGAATCTTTTTAATGTATTGAATTGTTTTGCTCAGGCTGTTTTTCATCTATGTTCATCAGGGATTTTGGCCTGTAATTTTCTTCCTTCCTTCCTTCCTTCCTTCTTTCCTCCCTCCCTCCCTTCCTTCCTTCCTTCCTTCCCGTGTGTTTTTCTGGTTTTGGTGTCAGAGTGATGCTGGCCTTATATATTTGGTAGCTTTCCNTTGAGTAAATAGATATAAACTCTTCTTTAAATATTTGGTAGGGGCACCTGGGTGGCTTAGTCAGTTGAGTGTCTGACACTTGATTTTGGTTTAGGTCATGAACCCGGGGTTGTGGGACTGAGTCCCACAGCGGGCTCCACACTGAGCATCTGTCCCTCTCTCTGCTTGCATGTTCTCTGTCTCAAGAAGAAGAAGAAGAAGAAGAAGAAGAAGAAGAAGAAGAAGAAGAAGAAAGAAGAGGAGGGGGAGGAGGAGAAAAAGGAGAAGGAGGAAAAGGAAAAGGAGAAGTAGGAGAAGAATAAATATTTGGTAAATTCACCAGTAAATCCCTCTCATCATAAACTTGTGTTTGTTAAAAACTTTTTGATTACTGATTCAATTTTGTTACTAGTAATCAGTCCATTGTGATTTTCTGGTTTTTCTATTTCTTCCTTACTTAGTTTTGGAAGATTGCATGTTTCTAGGAATTCATTCATTTCTTCAAGATTGTCCAGTTTATTGGCATACAAATTTTCATAGTAGTCTTTTAGAAATCTTTGTGTTTCAGTGGTGTCAGTAGTTAATGTATCTCTGATTTTTCTTTAATTTCCGATTTTATTTGGATACTTTGTCTTTTGTTCTTGATGAGTCTGGCTAAATGTTTATCAATTTTGTTTATCTTTTCAAAGAACTTCCTCTTGGTTTTATTGATCTTTTTATTGTTTGTTTGTTTTAGTGTCTTATTTATTTCTTCTCTGATCTTCATTATTTTCTTCCTTCTACTCACCTTGGACTTTGTTTCTTTTTTCCTACTTCCCTCAGGTGTATAGTTTGATGATTTACTTGAGATTCTTTATGTGTTTGTTTCTTGAGGTAGGCCTATATTGCTATATATTTCACTCTTAGAATTATTTTCACTGTGTTCTAAAGAGTGTTGTGTTTTCATATTTATTTATTTATTTCGCAAATGTTCATGTAGTAGTATCTTGTTTAGCCTATACCTGTTAGTATTTTCCAGTTTTTTTTCTTATAATTGATTTCTAGTTTTCTACTATTGTGGTCAGAAAAGATGTTGATACAAATATAATATTCTTAATTTATTGATACTTGTTTTGTGACCTAATATGTGATCTATCTTCAAGGATGTTTTATGTGCACTTGAAAATAATGTATATTCTGTTGGTTTTGGGTGGAATGTATACAAGTCCAAGTGTATAAGCTCATTTGGTCTAATGTGTTGTTCAAAGACATTGTTTCCTTATTGATTTTCTGCCTAGATGTTATCCATTGATGTCAGTGAGTGTTAAAGTCTCATACTGTTATTGTATTATTGTTAATTTCTCCCTCTTTGTCTGTTAACATTTGCTATATATATTTAGGTTCTCCAATGTTGGTGCATAGATATTTACTGTTGTTATATACTCTTGCTGGATTGATTTCTTATCATTATGTAATGCTCTTTGTCTCTTGCTACAGTGTTTGTTTCTAAGTCTATTTTATTTGATGTAAAAAGTGCCAATCTTCCTTTTCTCTGTTTCCATTTTCATGGAATATCTTTTTTTCATCCTTTTACTTTCAGTTATGTGTCTTTAGGTCTGAAATGATTTTCTTGTAAGCATAATATATTTATATATTTATGTATGTATTTATGCATATATTTATGTATATATAAACATGTATTTATGTATATATGTATATATACACACATATGTAAATAATTTATTCCTTTACCCTCTCTGTTTTGATTGCAGCATTAAGACCATTTACATTTAATGTAATTATTGATAAGTATGTATTTTTGTCATTTTGCTGTTTTATTTTTGTAGTTCTTTTCTCTTCCTTTCTGTTTCTCTTGGTTTTTTTTCTTTGTGAGAATTTCTTTAGTGTTATGCTTGGCTTCCTTTCTTTTTTTGTGTGTATTTATTATATGTTTTGGTTTGTGGTTCCCATGGAGTTCATATAGAACCTCCTATGT
>NW_027532244.1:3828-4536 GCF_008692635.1 Crocuta crocuta
CCTATGTATATAGCAGTATATATTAAGTTGATTGTCATTTAAGTTCAAACATACTCTATAAGAACTTTATTTTTACTTGCCCGTATGTGTTTTATGTGTATCTTATCTTACTTGACATTTTAAAAAATTTTTGTGAGACCCTTTAGCTCATTTTTTAGATATAATTTATTTTATTACTTTTGCCTTTTAGTGCTCAAAATAACTTTACAAACAATTGCTCTACTACCTTTAATGCATATTTGATTTTACTCATAAAATTTTTCATAATTTTCTAATTTCTAATTATGACCTTTTTTCCACTTAAAGAAGTCTCTTTAACCTTTCTGTAAAGACCAATTTAGTGGAAATGAACTTCTTTTACTTTAGTTTATCTGGGAAACTCTTTAACTTTTCCTCAAATCTGAATGATGGCCTTCTGGATAGAGTGTCTCCGCTTTAGGGTTCCCCCCCCCACTTTCTGCACTTTGGCTATATTATGCCACTCTTTTATGACCTTCCAACTTTCTCCTTTAAAATTAGCTGACACCCTTATGGAATTTTCCCTGTATATAAATAGTTCTCATATGGTGGACCTCTTTGGGTTCTTCTTGTCTGGAATGCTCTATGCATCCTTTATCCTTCATACCTGCTACTTTCCCCAGGTTAGGGAAGTTTTAGCTGTTATTTTTTTTTTAATAGTTTATTGTCAAATTAGATTCCACATAACAC
>NW_027532245.1:0-471 GCF_008692635.1 Crocuta crocuta
GGAAAAAAGACAGCCTCTTTAACAGATGATGCTGGGAGAACTGGAAAACAACATGCAGATGAATGAAACTAAATCATTTTCTCACACCATACACAAAAATAAACTCAAAATGGATAAAGGACCTGAACGTGAGACAGGAAAATATCAAAACCCTAGAAGAGAAAGCAGGAAAAAAACCTCCTTGACCTTAGCCTCTGCAATGTCTTACTTGACACATCCCCAAAGGCAAGGGAATCAAGAACAAAAATGAACTACTGACACCTCATCAAAATAAGAAGCTTCTGCACGACAAAGGAAACAATCCATAAAACTAATAGGCAACCAACGGAATGGNCCAACGGAATGGAAAAAGATAGTTGCAAATGACATATCAGATAGAGGGCTAATATCCAAAATCTATAAGGATCTCCACACCCGAAAAACAAGTAATCCAGTAAAGAAATGGGCAGAAAACATGAACAGACACTTCTC
>NW_027532246.1:0-1651 GCF_008692635.1 Crocuta crocuta
CACATTGATTGATTTGCGAATATTGAACCAGCCCCGTAACCCAGGCATGAATCCCACTTTATCTTAGTGGATAATTCTTGTCATGTGCTGTTAGATTCAATTTGCAAGTATCTTCATGAGGATGTTTGCATCTGTATTCATCAAGGATATTGGCCTCTGTTCTCCTTTTTTGCTTGGTCTCTGTCTGGCTTGGGAATCAAAGTGATGCTGGCTTCATAAAATGAGTCCAGAAGTTTCCTTCGATTTCTATTTTTTGGAATAGCTTGAGAAGAATTGGGATTAATTCTGTTTTAAATGTCTGGTAGAATTCCCCAGGGAAGCCATCTGGCCCAGGGCTCTTATTTTTTGGAAGACTTTTGGTAACTGATTCGGTTTCCTCACTTGTTATGGGTCTGCTCAGGCTTTCTATCTCTTTCCATGTGAATTTTGGTAGTGAGTGTGTGTTTAGGAATTTGTCCATTTCTTGAAGTTGTCCAGTTTGTTGGCATATAGTGTTTCATAATATTCCCTGCTAATTGGTTGTATTTCTGAGGAGTTCGTTGTAATCAGTCCATTTTCATTCATGATTTTGTCTATTTGAATGCTCTCTCTTTAATTTTTCAGAAGGCTGGCTAGAGGTTTGTCAATTTTGTTTATTTTTTCAAAAAACCAACTCTTGGTTTCATTGATCTGTTCAACTGTTTCTTTGGTTTCTATACTGTTTATTTCTGCCCTGATTTTTATTATTTCTCTTCTTCTACTGGGTTTTGGGTGCTCTTGTTACTCTCCATCTAGTTGCTTTAGGTGCGCTGTTAGATTTTGCACTTGGCGCTTTTTCTAATTTCTTGAAATAGGCCTAGAGTGCAATGTAGTTTCCTCTTAGGACCGCTTTCACTGCATCCCATAGAGTTTGGATTGTTGTATTCTCATTTTCATTTGTTTCCATATATTTTTAAATTTCTTCTCTAATTGCCTGATTTGCCCATTCGTTCTTTAGGAAGGTGTTCTTTAGCTTCCATGTTTTGGGGGGTTTTCCAGACTTCTTTCTGTGGTTGATTTTGAGTTTCATAGCATTGTGATCTGAGAGTGTGCGTGGTATGATATCAATTCTTTTATATTTTTTGAGGGCTGCTTTATGTCCCAGTATGTGATCTATCTTGGAGAATGTGCCATGCCCACTTGAGAAAAATGTGAATTCAATAGCCTCACAATGTAGAGTTCTAAATATATCTGTCAAATCCATCTGGTCTAATGTGTTATTTAAGTCCATTGTGTCTTTATTGATTTTCTGTCTGGTTGATCTGTCTATTGCTGCTGTAAGTGGAATATTAAAGTCGCCCGCTATTAGCACGTTCATATCGATAAGACTGTTTCTATTTGTGATTAATTGTTTTATGTATTTAGGTGCTCCCATATTTGGTGTGTAGACATTTATAATTGTTAGCTCTTCCTGATGGATGGACCCTTTATTATATAATGCCCTTCTTCATCCCTTCTTACTGTCTTTACTTTAAAGTCCAGTTTTGGGGCGCCTGGGTGGCTTAGTCGGTTGAGCGTCCGACTTTCGCTTAGGTCATGATCTCGCGGTTCGTGCGTTCGAGCCCCGCGTCGGGCTCTGTGCTGACTGCCAGCTCAGAGCCTGGAGCCTGTTTCAGTCTGTGACTCCCTCTCT
>NW_027532246.1:1868-9956 GCF_008692635.1 Crocuta crocuta
TAAAGTCCAGTTTGTCTGATATAAGTATAGCTACTCCAGCTTTTTTAAAATTTCCTGTAGTATGGTAGATATTTCTCCATCCCCTTACTTTCAATCTGAGGGTGTCCTTCCGTCTAAAATGAGTTTCTTGTAGACAGCAAATAGGTGGATTTTGTTTTTTATCCATTCTATTACCCTATGTCTTTTGATTGGGGCATTTGGTCCATTTACATTCAGTGTTGTTATTGAAATATATAGATTTAGAGTCATTGTGGTGTTTGTGGGGTTCATGCTTGTGGTGTGTCTCTAGCATCTTGCGTTCCTTGCAACATTTCCCTCTTAGTGTCCGCCTCAGGATTTCTTATAGAGCTGGTTTAGTGGTGACAAATTCTTTCAATTTTTGTTTATTTGGAAAGACTTTTATCTCTCCTTCTATTCTGAATGACAGGCTTGGTGGATAGAGGATTCTTGGCTGCATATTTTTTCTGTTCATCGCATTGAAGATCTACTGCCATTCCTTTCTGGCCTGCTATGTTTCAGTAGATAGGTCTGTCACCTCTCTGATAGGTTTCCCTTTATATGTTAGGACCCTTTTCTCCCTAGCTGCTTTCAGAATTCTCTCTTTGTCCTCATATATTGCCATTTTCACTATGGTATGTCATGCAGAAGATTGATTCAAGTTACATCTGAGGGGATTTCTCTGTGCCTCTAATATTTCAACGTCTACTTCCCTCCCCAGGTTGGGGAAGGTCTCTGCTATAAGTTGTTTCAGGACTCCTTTTGCACCCTTCCCTCTCTCTTCCTCTTCTGGGATTCTTATGATATGGATATTGTTCCGTTTGATTGTATCGCTGAGCTCTTGAACTCTTCTTTCATGTTCTTGGATCAGTTTATCTCTCCTTTTCTCAGTTTCTTCTTTTTCTAGAATCATGTCTTCTAAATCACTTATTCTCCTTTCTGCTTCTTCAATCCGTGCTTTGGATGCCTCCAGTTTATTATGTATCTCATTCATCGCATTTTTAAATTCATCATAACTATTTTTAAGCTCCATAGTGTTTTTAGTCATAGTTTCTTTGATGTAATCCTTGCTTTTTTCAAGCCCAGCGATTTATTTTATGATTATTGTTCTAAATTCTTGTTCAGTTATTTTGGTGTTATCTGTTTTGAGCATGTCTTTAGCTGTCAATTCTTCCTGGAATTTCTTTGGAGGATTGGTCTTTCATTTCGTCATTTTGGTTAGCTTTCTATATCTTGTTAGTTTAAAAAGCTTGTTATGCACTCTGCACCTGGGAGCGCTGCTATACCAAAGAAGGCTCTTTGACTGTCCAGTGCCTATCTGTTCAGAAAGCGTTCTTTGAATGGTATCTCTTGGCCTCTCTTGTTGAGTCCTTGGTTATTTTATTTTCCTACTTGTAGTGGTATTTGGGACTCTCCACCATGTGTACTTTGGCTTGTTTCTTGAGGTAGCCCTGAAAAAGTAAACAGACAGACAAACACACAGGGAACAAAAGCATACAAACACACAGACAAATTCAGCAAACATGCAAACTAAAAGGGAAAATGAAAAAGAAAAGAGAAAAGAGGGAGGAGGTAAGGCATATAATAAGAAATAAAAATATATAAAAAAGAAGAAATGAAAAGGAAATAAGAAGAAACCCTATAGACAAAGAACAGTTTAAAGCATATTATCAGATTTCCCAGCTACAAATAAATAGCCAGGTGTATGCAGTGTTGGTTAAAGAGCATAGAGAAAGAGAGAAATGACAGGGCGGGGATGAGGCGAAATTGCAAATGAAATGAGCAGGCAGAAGGAAGCTTTTTTCAAAGAGTAAAAGAGTGGAATAGGGTTGGAGAAGAGGCGAAAGAAATGACGATGGTTTTATCCAGAGAAACTATATAGTCTGGTTACTCCAGAGAGAAAGAGATGAAAAGGTAGGTAGGTGTGGAATTTACATCTAGAGAATGGATTAAATGTGACTGTTTAAGCAAGCCAGTGACCAGAATTAATCAGGGCAGTGCATCCATGTTGTTCTTGCCCTGGCTCCAGTAAAAAAAAATAAAAAATGTATATAAAAATAAATTAATTTAAAAAAAAANCTTGTTATGCACTCTGCACCTGGGAGCGCTGCTATACCAAAGAAGGCTCTTTGACTGTCCAGTGCCTATCTGTTCAGAAAGCGTTCTTTGAATGGTATCTCTTGGCCTCTCTTGTTGAGTCCTTGGTTATTTTATTTTCCTACTTGTAGTGGTATTTGGGACTCTCCACCATGTGTACTTTGGCTTGTTTCTTGAGGTAGCCCTGAAAAAGTAAACAGACAGACAAACACACAGGGAACAAAAGCATACAAACACACAGACAAATTCAGCAAACATGCAAACTAAAAGGGAAAATGAAAAAGAAAAGAGAAAAGAGGGAGGAGGTAAGGCATATAATAAGAAATAAAAATATATAAAAAAGAAGAAATGAAAAGGAAATAAGAAGAAACCCTATAGACAAAGAACAGTTTAAAGCATATTATCAGATTTCCCAGCTACAAATAAATAGCCAGGTGTATGCAGTGTTGGTTAAAGAGCATAGAGAAAGAGAGAAATGACAGGGCGGGGATGAGGCGAAATTGCAAATGAAATGAGCAGGCAGAAGGAAGCTTTTTTCAAAGAGTAAAAGAGTGGAATAGGGTTGGAGAAGAGGCGAAAGAAATGACGATGGTTTTATCCAGAGAAACTATATAGTCTGGTTACTCCAGAGAGAAAGAGATGAAAAGGTAGGTAGGTGTGGAATTTACATCTAGAGAATGGATTAAATGTGACTGTTTAAGCAAGCCAGTGACCAGAATTAATCAGGGCAGTGCATCCATGTTGTTCTTGCCCTGGCTCCAGTAAAAAAAAATAAAAAATGTATATAAAAATAAATTAATTTAAAAAAAAAGGAAGAGGGCAGCTCTCTAGCAGGGATGGGCGTGGTTTGATCCAGTGCATCCCATGGGAGTCCTGCCTTGGCGGTTGTGGGGAGAAGAGTGGTGGCGCTCCAGTCCCTTTTTGAACTAAGTGCTGCAAGTCACTTTTTTGGGTGTGTAAACTCCCTGTGCTGGAGGCGCAGCCAAAGTGGGTTGTGCTCTATATCCCAGGCCAGGCATAGTTTCCATATCCCAGTCTGCACGCCCCACTGAAATTGCCAGAGACACAATCTTGCAGGCGATCCCCTCAGGGCAGTTCCAAGCCTCTTGCCTTCCCCCTGGGTATTGAGCCAGAAGCAGCTGCTCCCTTCTCCTCCAGGTCGGGTTGGTGACTGAAGAGCAGATTTATCCTGGGGTCGCCTGGGACAAGTGCGTCCCGCCTAGGGTCAGCTGGAGAGCGGGAAACCGGGTCCCTCTGTGCCCCGAGCGGAGGTTTTTCTCTTCTGCAGTCTTAAGCAGTTTTGGCCACTCTCTTTCCCCTCTAGACTCCCCGCAGAGGGGGACCCCCCTCCCCCTGTGTCTCTGGTCCTGGCCCCATTTTATCTTCCCCAGTTCACACTCACGCTAGAAGGTTTTCTCAGTGGACTCTGTCTCCTTTTCCTGCCAAACTTCTGGATTCTGAGAGGGTTCCCGTGGCTTCAGGCCTTTTCCGTGTGAGATATGGGGGCAAGTGCAATGTACGCAGTTCCCCACTTCTCCGCCATCTTGCCCACTCTCTGAGTCTACTTCTATTTCAATTGCTTAGAGGTTTGGGGGTTTTTTTGGTCGTGAAATAGCGCAAACTTTTATTGAATACTTTTTTGGCAATTGAGAATACTCATAGTTTGTTAAACAATAGTTTTATGACATATACTTCACATACCATAAAATTCATCCTTTTAAGGTATATTCAGTGATTTATAATATATTAACAGACTTGTATAACATTTACCATTATCTGTACCTAGAGCCCTTTTGTCACTGAAAAAGAAATTCTATATCATCAGCAGTCACTCCCATTCACCTTCCTTTCAGCTCCAGGCAACCACTAATCTACTTTCTGTCTCTATAGATTTGCTTATTCTGGAAAATTTTATGAATAGAATCATACAATGTTTCTTTTTGTGACTAGCTCTTTTTTATTTAGCATATTTTCAAGGTTCATTCATGTTGTAGCACATATCAGTATTTCATTCCTTTGTACTGCCAAATAATAGTGCATTGTAAAAATATACCACAGTTTGTTTATGCAGTCATCAGTTGATGGTTATTTGGGTTATTTCCATTTCTTGGCCATTATGAACAATGATGCCATGAACTTTCATATACAGATTTTTGTGTGTATATGTTTTCAATTCTCTTGAGTACATACCCAGGAGTAGAACTGTAGGGTCATATGGTATGTCTATATTTAACATTTTTAGGTAATGTCAAACTGTTTTCCAAGTGGCAGTACCATTTTACATTCTAAACAGCAATCTGTAAGGGTTCCAATACTTCACATTCTTGCTAACTCATGCTATTATCTTTTTTATATTAGCCATTGTGGTTTTGATTTGTATTTCCTTAATGGCCAATGATGCTGAGCATCCTTTTCATGTGTTTAATGGCCATTTATATATCATCTTTGGAGAAATATCTTCAGATCATTGAACCATTAAACTTTTTTTTTGCCTTTTTATATTACGTTTAAAGAGATTTTTGTATGTTCTAGATACATATTGTTGCTGGGTGGAGTAGGAAGTCCTTGGGCCCTGAGGCCTCAATCCAGCTCATCCAAAAGATGTCACTGGAGGCTCTTGGTCTCTCCATAACAAAGAACTCAAGGACAGACACAGCACAGTGAATGAGCAGTACAAGCAGGAAAGTTTATTAAAGTGAGAGTACACTCTTGAGATGTGAGAGTGGGCAAGCTCAAGGGAGAGCTGCATTCACTGAGGTTTGGGTTTCTATCTTTTATTGACAATTGTTAACAAAGGGATGGAATATTCACTACTTGAGGCAGAGATTTCCTACAGGAATGTAGGTTATGCACTTTTCTTCCTTATTTGGTCAGGGGTTTCCTGTCATGGCACCCTTAGGGAGAAGATTTAATATGGTAATGTATAATGAATGAATAATGTGAACTTTGGCCTACTTTTTCAGCCATCTTGAGCCTGTCAGATTTGATCCAGTTTCTTGTAGTTTTGTTTTGGAGTGCTGCCAGAACAGACCTCTGACTTCCTCATTGTTGCCAGTGACCTCCTCTTTGCTGGCTTCCAGGCATCCTGTTAGAACCTAACTGTTCACTCTAACACATGATTTGCAAATATTTTCTCAGATACATAATTTTCAAATATTTTCCCCATATTTTGGGTTGTCTTTTCATTTTCTTGACAATGCTCTTTGTAACACAAAGGTTTCACACTTTGATCAAGTCAAATTTATCTGGTTTTATTTGGTTTATGTGCTTTTATAGTGTCATGTCTAACAAATAATTGTCTTATCCAAGGTGCCATCATCCATGATGATTTGGTCCTGTTTCTCATAAGAGTTTCATAGGTTTAGATCTTATATTTAAATATTTGTTACATTTTGAGTAACTATTTTTATACATTGTTTGGTAGGAAAATCATTTTATATTTTTGTAAGTGGATATCCAGTTGTCCAGGCATCATATGTTCAAGACTATTCTTTCTGTACTGAATTATCTTGGCACTACTGTTGAAAATGAATCAATAATAATACATGGTGTTTTCTTAGACTTTCTATTCTACTGCATTGAAAGGATGATAGGTCTATCCTTTCATCAGTACTACACTATCTAGATTTTTGTAACTTTGTAGTATGTTTTGAAACTAAAAAGTATGAATCTAACTTTGTTCTTTTTAAATATTGTTTTGGCTACACAAAATCCATTATGTGTCCATATGAATTTTATAATCATCTTGTCAATTCCTGGAAAGAAATTAGCTGGGATTTGCTAGATAGCATGTTGATACTGTTGAATAGT
This sequence comes from Crocuta crocuta, assembly GCF_008692635.1. Classification (NCBI taxonomy): domain Eukaryota; kingdom Metazoa; phylum Chordata; class Mammalia; order Carnivora; family Hyaenidae; genus Crocuta; species Crocuta crocuta. Next base: position 7,773 of record NW_027532246.1, read on the forward strand.
TTGGAGAGTATTATCATTTTACCACTATCCCATGAAGATGGGATATCTTTCCATTTATTTAGTTCTGTAATTTCTTTCTATAATGCTTGGTAGTTTTCAATATATAAGACTTTCACTTATTTTGTTAGCTATATCCCTAAGCAGTTTTTTGATGCCATTGTAAATGAAATTGTTTTCTTAATTTTATTTTTTTATTGGTAGTATATAGCAATAATATTAATTTCTATACATTGATTTCTATATTAATCTTTTATCTTGAAACCTTGATGAGATTGCTTATTAGTTCTAATAGTGTTTTTAGTGAATTCCTTAGGATTTTCTCTATACAATAGCACGTCATTTGTAAATAAAGATCAGTTTAGTTTTTTCTTCCCAGTCTGGATGCCCTTTTTCCCTTGGTTAGCATTATACCTCCAGTACAATGTTAAACAGAAGAGGCAAGAGTTGATATCCTTATTTTGTTCCTGATCTTAGATATAATGCTTTCAGTCTTTTACCATTAAGTATGATGTTAGCTATGTGTATATCAGAGATGCTGTTTATCATCTTAAGAAAGTTTCCTTCTGTATCTTGTTTGTTGAGTATTTTTGTGTGTGGGGGAAAAGCTTTTGGAATTTATGAAATGTTTTTATGCGTTTATTGCATAAAATGCATTTATTGAGATTATGGATTTTTGTCCTTCATTCTACTAATAATATTATGCATTATATTGATTGCTTGTAATATGTTGAATCAACCTCACATTCCTGAGATAAATCACTCTTGGTCATGGTGTATAATCCTTTTTATATGTTTCTGGCCTTGATTTGCTAATATTTTTTTGAGGATTTTTGCACCTATATTTGTAGGAATATTAATTTGTAATTTTCCTTTCTTGTGATGTCTTTATCTGGGTTTTGATATCTGGGTAACACTGACCTCATACAATGAGTTGAGAAGTGTTTTCATTCTTGTCTCTTTTTGGAAAAAAAATTAATAATTCCTTTTAAAACATTTGATAGAATTCACCAGTGAAGCCATCTGGACCTGGGCTTTTCTCTGTTGGAAGCTCTTATGATAACTAACTCAATCTATTAAAAGATCCTGAAAAATCAAAACTGCTGAGAAGACAAACAGAGCTAGAAGCATCACAGTTTCTGATTTTGAACTTTGTTACAAAGCTATAGTAATCAAAACAATATGGTATTGACATAAAAACTGACACATAGACTAATGGAACAGAATTGATAGCTCAGAAATAAGCCTACACATATATAGTCAACTTGACAAGTATTTGACAAGCAAGCCAAAAATAGTCAACAAGGAAAGGATAGTCTCTTCAATAAATGGCATTGGGAAAATTGGATATTCTCTTGCAAAAGAATGAAATTGGATCTCTATCTTACACCACTCACAAAACTTAACCTGAAATGGATTAAAGACTTAAATATAAAATCTGAAACTAAAAAACTCCTAGAAGAAAAATAGGGGAAAAACTCCTTGACATTGGTCTTGGCAATGATTTTTTGGATAAGACATCAAAAGTACAAGCAACAAAAGCAAAAATAGGGGCACCTGGCTGACTCAGTTGGTAGAGCATGTGACTCTTGATCTTGGGGCTATAAGTTTGAGACACACGTTGGGTGCAGAGATTACTTAAAACTAAAATCTTTAAAAAAAGCAAAAAATAAACAAATGAAACTTAATACTAAATATTAATACTTAATACTAAAAAGCTTCTACACAGCAAAATAACAATTAGAAAAATCAAAAGGCAACCTACAGAATGAGATATTTGCAAACAATCTATCTGATAAATGGTTATTATTATTTAAAGTACATACAACTCAATAGCAAAAAAATAAAAATAAAAGATTAAAAATAAGCAGGAGCACCTGGGTAGCTCAGTCAGTTAAACCTCTCGCTGTTGGTTTCATCTTAGGTCATGATCTCATGGTTTGTGAGTTTGAGCCCTGTGTTGAGCTCCGCACTGGTAGCACAGAGCCTTCTTGGGATTCTCTCTCCCCTTCAACCTTTCCCTCTCTCTCTGCATCTCTCCCACTCACTCTCTATGTCTCTCTTAAAATGAATAAGAATAAGAAATTTAAAAAATGGACAAAGGACTTGAATAGACATTTTTTTTCCTAAAGAAGACATACAAATGACCAGCAGATACATGAAAAGAGGGGAAGGGGAAAAAACGTT
>NW_027532246.1:10096-13553 GCF_008692635.1 Crocuta crocuta
GGTTATAAAACAGCAAAAAAAAAAAAATCAGAGAAGTGCAAATCAATACCACAATGAGATATCATGTCATATCTGTTAGAATGGCTATCAGAAAGACAAGAGACAAATACTGGCAAGCAAACCCTTGTGCACTGTTGATGGGAATGTAAATTGGTATACCCACTATGGAAAATACTATAAGAGCTCCTCAAAAAACTGAAGCCAGGTTGTGGGGATGAGCACTGAGTGTTATGTGGAAACTAATTTGACAANAAAACTAAAGCTAGAACTACCATTATGATCCAGCAATTCTACTTTGGCATATATATCTGAAGGAAATGAAATCCTTATCTTGGAAAGATACCTGCACTCCTGTGTTTATTGAAGCATTATTTATGATAACTAAGACATGAAAACAACCTAAGTGTCCAGTGATGGATGAGTAGATAAAGAAAAAGTGGCATGTATATATTACATTACACACACACACACACACACACACACAGAATATTATTCAGCCATAAAAAAGAGGGAAATCCTGCTCTATATGACAAATGGATGGACCTTGAGGATGTTATATTAAGTGAAATAAGTCAGAAAAAGATGAATACTGCATATTCTCACTTATATATGGATTCCTAAAAAGCCACACTCATAGAAATAAAGTAGATGGTAGCTGCCAGGGCCTGAGGGGTGGAGAAAATGGGGGAGACATTGGTTCAAGGGTACAAATTTCCAGCTATATGATGAATGTGTTCTGGGAATCTAATGTACAACATGGTGACTATAATTAATAGTGCTGTACTATATACTTGAAAATTATTAAGAGAACAGATCTTAAATGTTATTGCTACCAAAAAATGGTAATTATGTGAGAAGATGGAGGTGTTAACAAACTTTGTTAGATTTGATTTGCTAATATTTTATTAAGAACCTTTACAATAGTATCTAGAAAAAACATAAAGTATTCCTTTACACATAAACTGAAATTTCCTAATCATTGATGCTTATTCCTTTAAGTGCTAAAACTTTTGTTTTTGATTATTGTTTTAAAAATTTTGTTGGAAATACTTTTACAATGAGTTGTATATTTATTACTTTTGTAAACAAAGTGTACTAAACATGATTTAATATTATTATATCTTAATTTTTGAAATACTTTGCCATCATTATGAGAAGTTACTCTTGTATTGGGCTGTGATATAGTGATGGTCTCCAGGCCATAAATGTGTATATGATAAAAACCTTTTTAAAAAATTTTAATGTTTATTTATTTTTGAGAGAGAGAGAGAGACAGAGCATGAGAAGGGGAGGGGCACAGAAAGAGGGAGACACAGAACCCAAAGCAGGTTCCAGGCTCTGAGCTGTTGGCACAGAGCCTGATGTGGGGCTCAAACTCATGGACTGTGAGATCATGACCTGAGCCAAAATCGGACACTTAACTGACTGAACCATCCAGGTGCCACATAAATAAAATAGTTTTAGGAAAATATTTTCTGGTTTGATGATGAAGAAAACCAAAGTGGGAGGTATCACAATCCCAGATTTTAGCCTTTACTACAAAGTTGTAATCATCAAAACAGTATGGTATTGGTACAAAAACAGACACATAGACCAATGGAATAGAGAACCCAGAATTGAACCCACACATGTATGGCCAGCTAATCTTTGACAAAGCAGGAAAGAGTATCCAATGGGAATACTTTTTCCAATGGGAAAAAGACAGTCTCTTTAGCAAATGGTGCTGGGAGAATTGGACAGCAACATGCAAAAGAATGAAACTAGACCACTTTTTTACACCATACACAAAAATAAACTCAAAATGGATGAAGGACCTGAATGTAAGACAGGGAACCATCAAAACCCTGGAGGAGAAAGCAGGCAACAACCTCTTTGACCTCAGCTGCAGCAACTTCTTACTCAACATATCTCCAAAGGCAAGTTAATTAAAAGCAAAAAGGAACTATTGGGATCTCATCAAGATAAAAAGGTTCTGCACTACAAAGGAAACAATCAACAAAACTAAAAGGCAACCAACAGAATGGGAAAAGATAGTTGCAAGTGACATATTGGATAAAAGGCTAGTATCCAAAGTCTATAAAGTAGCTCTCCAAACTCCAAACCCAAAAAACAAATTATCCAGTGAAGAAATGGGTAGAAGACATGAATAGACATTTTTCCAAAGAAGACATCCAGATGGCCAACAGACACATGAAAAGATGCTCAATGTCACTCATCATCAGGGAAATACAAAACAAAACCACACTGAGATACCACCTCATGCCAGTCAGAGTGGTTAAAATGAATAAATCAGGAGATTATAGATGCTGGCGAGGATGTGGAGAAAGGGGAACCCTCTTGCACTGTTGGTGGGAATGCAAACTGCTTCAGCCACTCTGGAAAACAGTGTGGAGGTTCCTAAAAAAATTAAAAATAAAACTACCCTATGACCCAGCAATAGCACTACTAGGAATTTACCCAAGGGATACAGGAGTGCTGATGCATAGAGGCATATGTACCCCAATGTTCATAGCAGCACTTTCAACAATAGTCAAATTATGGAGAGAGCCTTAATACGTATTAACTGATGAATGGATCAAGAAGATGTGGTTTATCTATACAATGGAATACTACTTGGCAGTGAGAAAGAATGAAATCATGCCATTTGCAGCAATGTGGGTGGGACTGGAGGGTATTAATGCTAAGTAAAATAAGTCAGTCAGAGAGATAGATATCATATGTTTTCATTCATATGTGGATCTTGAGAAACTTAACAAAAGACCATGGGGGAAATGAAGGGGGCCAAAGTTACAAACAGAGGGAGGGAGGCAAACCATAAGAGACTTTTAAATACAGAGAATAATCTGAGGGTTGAGAGGGGGTGGGAGAGAGGGGAAAGTGGGTGATCGGCATTAAGGAAGGCTCTTGTTGGGATGAGTACTGGGTGTTGTATGGAAGCCAATTTGACAATAAATTAAATTTTCTAGTTTGAAAATTATGCAAACATTATTCTNTATCTGTGAGATCATGACCTGAGTCGAAGTTGGACACTCAACCTCCTGAGCCACCCAGGCGCCCCTGTAGTTTCTTCTTGAGAAGAGGAAAGGAAAGTTTAACCTTGTGTTACCTCATGAATATACTCTATCTTTGCTTAAATCAAGTCAAGATTGCTGGACTGTGTCAAAGAAGTAAAGTAGACAAATATGCAGAATTTGGTTCCACTTTGATTTCATGCTGTGTCACAAATAGGAACACTAAATGAACATGGAAAATATAATTATTTGATAACTTACTAAATATTTTATTTTAAATATTTTGTTAAATATTTAAAAAACTCACATGAAGAGAATATTTTTGAAGAAAAATGTATTTATGAAGAATATATCTTGAATACATTTTAGGTACATTTAATACATTTTGACTATATCTGTTGTTTAATCTTTAAATATACTCTTAAGTATATTCTTCAAATCTCCCT
>NW_027532246.1:13806-21781 GCF_008692635.1 Crocuta crocuta
TATCTCCCTGAGTATAATATATTTAAAATGTGTTCTTAAATATATCCTTGAAGACATTCTTGACTATGCTCTTCAATATGAAGAATTCTTGTGCATGTACCATGTTACGATATTCTTGAAAAAGTATTCATAAGACTTCTTTTTATATAATAAAATATTCTATGAATGCATTCTCCTTATACTCTCAGTCTCACTCTGTCATTCTCCAGCTGTAGCAGTAGGGAGTGAAGGCAGAAATAAGTTGAATATTTCTCAAAATGCTGTTATATGAAGACAAAATGAAAACTAAAACCAAATATGTAAAAAGCAAGGAATTTAAGTCATTGGTCAGTTGGTAAGTTGACCATGAGACCGACTGGCAAATTTTGGTGATTTGACATAGACTTATATGGGGGAAGACTGTACATGTGGCTGGGAGGCATGGCATGTCCTCTGTTGCTGGTGTTGGGGAGTTTACCTCCTCTTCCCTGGTCTTCTCTGTCCCCCAGGTGAATTTCTTACTGATATCAATGGATAAAGCCCAAATAGTCCCACTAACTGATGATTAGAGTCTAAAATAAAGATGGCACAGTAAGACCTTGGTTTGTGAGCATAATTCATTCGGGAAACATGCTTGTAATCCAAAGCACTTGTATATCAAGGCAAATTTCCCCATAAAAAATAATGGAAACTCAGATGATTTGTTCCACAACCAAAAATATTCATATAAAAAGGATTACAATACTGTAATATAATACAAAATAATAAAGAATATACAAAATATAAAGAAAAAATAAACAAATTAACCTGAATTACCTTTAAAAACCTTAATGGCTGGTGTGAGGGAGACAAGAGAGAAGAAGGTTATTGTTTAGGACGACTTTCACTATCACTAACGGAATCACTGCTGTCTATTGACTCAATGGAATCTTTTTCTTTTCATGCAACTTTAACAAGGAACCTATCCAATGACACTTGCTTTTGCCTCTTTTTGAGGATTTCGTGGAAATGTGACGTTGCATTGTCATTAAGCAGATTCATTGCTCACGCTGCTATAGCCTTATTTGGGTGATGCTTTTCTACAAAATTTTTCAGTGTTTCCCACATTTTACACACCTCCCTAATCTCATTTGAAGTGAGGGATTCCTCTGCCTTTTTCCTCCTCCTCCTCTGCAGACAAGATCTCTTCCATAGCCTCTTGCTGTTGCTCACAGTGCAGATCCATCAGTTTGTCAGTGGTCAGCTCCTGGCCATGTCCCTCCACCAGCTTTTGAATGTTGTCCTCATTCACCTCCAGTCCCATCGTCTTCCCCAAGGACACAATTTCATCAATAACTGGCAGCTTGTTCATGAGCAAGCCCCTCTAAGTCAAGTCCAAGAATGCAATTAGGCCACAGTTTTCTCTAAGCAGAATTGGTTCTCTTGGTGAACCCATCCCAGGCTTTATCGATGATCTTGAGGCAGTTCATAATGGAGAAATGATTTTTCCAAAACTCTCAGAGGGTTTGTTTTGTTCCTTCGGTCATCTCGAAGCATCACTGAAATAGTGCTTTGGTATAAAGCTTTTTAAAGTGTCTGGGAGGCATTTTAAAGTTTTAAGGTGTAAAGCTGATCCATGGGCTAGAGGATTGGAGTGGTGTTGGGAGGAAGGAACTTGACCTTAATGAACCCACATTCCTCCAGTAAGTTGCCCTCAAAGCCTGGAGTATGAGCAGAAGCATTAACCATAACCAGCAAGGCTTTGATTGGAAGATTCTTTTCTAAAAGGTATTTCTTCACTGCAGGACTGAAGACCTCATTGATTCACTCTACAAACAAGATACGAATGACCCAAGCCTTGCTGTTGGACTGCTACATAACATTTAACTGGCTCTTCTGCACCTTGCATTTCTTCAAGGCTCATGGATTCTCGAAATGGTACATGAGCAAGGGCTTGACTTTGGTTTTTTAAAATATAATTTAGTATCAAATTGGCTTCCATATAGCACCCAGTGTTCATCCCAACAAGTGCCCTCCTCAGTAAGGGCTTGACTTTGAAACCTGTGCTTGCATTAGCACAAAACAAAATGATGAGATGGTCTTTCATGAACTTGTGACCGGGCACTGCATTCTCTTCTTCTGTAATGTAGGTCCTCTTTGGCATCTTCTTCCCAAAAAAGCCCACATTATCACAGTTAAAAACTTACTCTGGCAGGCAACACCCAGAAACCATGAGCTTCTGGAACTTGGTAGCAAATGCCCCAGCTACCTTAGTGTTTGAACTCACAGCCTCTCTGTGCCTCACAACACTATGGATGACACTTCTCTCCTTCAAGTTATCAAACCATCCCCTGCTTGCTTTGAAGACTTCTTCATTTTCTGTTGACATAATTGACAGGTTACTTACGAGGTCAGTGTACAAGGCCTTTGCCTTCTCACAAATAAAGTTCTCGGTCACAGTATCACCAGCTAGTTGCTTCTCATTTATCCAAACCAGAAGCAAGTTTTCTACATCTTCCAGAACATGTGGCTATTTCTTTGATATCCTCATGATTCCTTTTACTGCATCTAGCCCCCTTATTTCTTCTTTCTTCTTTAATATTGTACAAATGATCAACATATACTTCTTATAAAACCTTGTAATTTCAGCCACTCACATGCCTCATTCATACTTCTAAATGATTTCATTTTAAACTTCCACCATAATCATCTCGTTCTTACCGCCTTTGTTTTCAACCTTTTTCTGCATAGAGGCCATTGTATATGCTAACACAGATGTTGACTATAGTACAGCATTAATAAACTCTTGTTATATACTGTATTTAACATAGTTGGCAATAAGGCAGCAAAGGAAAGGGTCTATATTTGCAGGCAGCCTGATCTAGAATGAAGCAAAGCATTCCTAAGCTTACTCTTGTATAGAAAAGCAAAGGACTGTCCATAGGTGCTTTGAAGTGACAAAAAATACACTAGTGCCGGTTGTAGGCATCTTCCAATGTTCTGAAAAAATCACTGGTTTCTCCCAAACACCATGGCCTGAGACTGAGCATCTGAGCATGGGAGACGATCACCCACAATCCCACAGTGAGAAAGAGAGAAAGAGAAAGAGAGAGGGAGGACCTTGGCTCAGTGGCGATCATGTGAGGTTCAGCATCACGTACTACTTGTATTGCAAGACATTGCTCATTTATAAGTTAAAATTTATTAGAAATGTTTGCTCATCTTGCAGAACACTCACAGAACAAGTTACTCATAATCCAGTGTTTTACTGTATCTGGATATTGGCCTGAGAAATTACCCTATGTGTAAATCAAATCAAATTAAACCATAGATACTTTTGCTTCTTTGAAGCTTATTTTTTGTTTTATTTTACTTAACTTTGTTTTTTCTTATTTTCCTTTCCCCCAACTTATTGCAGATAGATGAGATTTCTGGAAAAGTGATCTCTAGTTGAATGAAATATGACAGATTACTGTATTTCTTTGGTCCTCATTTTTAGAATAATTTGTTTGGTAGTTTATTTCAAAATCTAAAGAAATTCCCAAAATTTGTTATACTACTGCCAGATCNTCCTCAATGCCCATATCCCTCCTCCCCCACACACCCATCAGTCCTCAGTTTGTTCTCAGCATTCAAGAGTCTCTCATGGTTTGCCTCTCTCCCTCTCCCCCATGGTCCTCCGTTAAGTTCCTCCTAATCCTCCTATACATGCAAACATATGATATTTGTCCTTCTCTGCCTGACTTATTTCGCTCAGTCTAGCTATACTTTTATCTTCAAAACAGATCCAATTTACTTTTGAATTTGAGTTTATTATCCCTAGTAGTTCTGAAAGTTTGATATGGGTAAAGCATGTAGTGGGCTTTGGGAAATTCATTTTAGAATATGTCCATATCATTATGTTCTGTGCTTTAGAAAGCATTCTAGAGTAGAAGCAGGGATTGAAAGGCCGAACATCTACACAATCTCATTCCTTAGTTGTGAGAAAGTTCAAGACCTGGATCCCAAAGAGGGTAATAAAGATTAAGGTTGGGTTTTACTAAGCCAGTGGACCTCAAACATTAGAGTACACCAGAATCCACTGGAAGTTTCAGTAGGTCTGGAGTAGACTCCATATTTTTGCATTTCTAACAAGTTCCGGTGATTCAGATGCTGCTGGTACCAAAAGGACCACACTTTCAGGACCATTATTTTAGATTACCGTATCCCTCTCTGGTTCTTCCCAAAAATAAGCAATAAGAGAATTTCACTTCAGGTACACTGAATCATATCTTATCTACACATAAATATGTGTGCATATATCCACATATTTATATCACATAAAATTTACTTTTAGTATCTTAAGCTCTATGATTGGATCTTATTTGTTTTTTAATTCTAGGTCCCTAGCTGATTAACAGTTTGATAGATTAAATTATGTTGTTCATTTTTTCTACAAAATGATTCATCCAAAAAATTCTTAGGATTCGCTGCTAAGACAAAGTTACTTTATCTGATTTTCCTTGTTATTGGATAATGAGTGTTATATAATCATTCTATACCAGTCTTGCATTGACTTTTAGGAAGCTCAGAGTAGTTTTTTGTATTGCTATAGCTATCATTAATTATATTATATGATCATATTTTCTCTTTCAAATATCTCATTCTTCTTTCTATTATAAAATTTTGGCTCTATTATTCTGGTTTTAGTGGCTCATCTCTGTCTCTGTCATCATATCTTTAATTATATAAGGTATGTCAAATCCTTTACCAAATATAAAAAATCAGTGAGGACAAAAATAACCTATTAGTTCCTATAACAGTGGGAAAAGCAGTGAAAATGAACTTTTTGGGTAAATGGTCTTCTGTAACCTTGCACACAGGCATCAATCACAGAACTCCTCTTCTAATTTCATGGGGGAGTAGAATAAATGTCATCTTGGCATTTCATGTGTGCTACAGTGGGTATGATGTGTTGGCATGTACAGCCTTTTGCCTAGACAGGAAAAGGGGCATAAAATAGCTCTCATAATTGTGCATATTTAAAAATGCTTAGATTATGCCTGGGCCTGATTGTTCCAGATATGTTATTTTTTCCCCTACTTTTGGACTTTAGGTTTAGGAGTTAGGGTTGAGAGGGATTAAGAGGAATAAATCTTCAGAAAATATAATATCCTATTTTCCATTGAAAAGCTGCACATAATCAGGAACAATGAAAAAAACTGCATTACTCAGAAAGAGAACTTTCCATGATACCCTGTAAAGCATTGGATGCTCTTTAAAATTGACTTATTGATGTCAAGGGAATGAACATAATGAGCACAGCACAGACGTGATCAAGAAATGTGGCCTATGTAAGAAAACCTAATTGCTACTTGCTGAACCCATCAAATAAGATATGTTGTCTAGTAGGAAGGCTTGTGGAAAGAGCCTTGCAAAAAGCCACCTATCACCACTTATAATGGAAGCTGAATGAGACTCTCCACATCCAGCACAAGACACACAGAGTCTCTATATGTTGTCCCAAATCTCCTGTAACTTCATCATCATTTTCCATGTCTGGACACTGAGATTTAGATAATTGACATTTAAGATTCTCAATAAACAAAAGTGTGTGAGGTTAGCTAGACTTGGCAAAATATATTGGTTTGTGCCATACTCTTAAAATCCAAAAGGATATTTACTGAACATATAGTGTTCAAAGTACTGTGTTAGCTACTTTAGGGGATACAGTGTCTAATGAGAGGAATAGGTCCAGTGCAAACATAACTATAGCTGATGTCAGAAGATGATAAAGATTTGAAAAAGAATACACAATATTATGAGATTTCATAGGAATGCAAGATCAGAACTGATTGGGGAAATCAGGGAGGGCTTTATGAAGGAAGAATAAGCACAGCTTTTTAAGCTTTTTAAGGCAGAAAACAGGGTTTGATGGAGTGGGGTGAGGTGGTAGTAGTGTATTTCTTAATAAAAGAGTAACAAATTAAGTAGGTCCCGAGTCTCTGCCCGAAAAAAATTTTTTTTGAAATTTTGATTTTGTAGGTTACATGTTTTCTTTCTCCCTTATTTTCTCAAGCACGCATTTTGTTTAAATACATCTATTTTTATTTTTTAAAATGTTTTATTTATTCTTGAGAGAGAGAGAGAGAGCGCTAGTGGGGGAGGGCAGAAAGAGAGGGAGACACAGAATCCGAAGTAGGCTCCAAGCTCTGAGCTCTCAGCACAGACCCTGACACGGGACTCACAAACCATGAGATCATGACCTGAGCAAATAAGTCATTTGCTTAACTGACTGAGCCACCCAGGCACCCGTTAAATACATATTTTTTAATGCAGTGTTTCAAGAAACGTGATGTGTGCAGTGTTCCCCAAAGTGTGTAGGTGATATTTATAAATGGTACACAGGTCAATATTTTATATTTTAATAGTCTCATGTTTGCTTTGATACATCAACCCCATGATTTTATGGATATTATGGTTTAGGGTGTATAAAAAGTAAATAAGAGAATTGATTTAAAGAAAATATTGAATAAATAATAATATCTAGGGAATTCCTTTTCCTAATCACGAGCATATGTTTGAGTGTTTGAAAATATTGAAGAGATCTATTAAGTCTATGACAATGAAAATTAATGCAAAATTAAACTCTAAATTAAAGGTACCGTTTCTGCCTATTAAATAGATCATAAGATTTTGTTTTAAAGAGAAGTATGATACGGGAAATACAGTGATAAAGAAAAATACAATGTTTAGTCACATTGTCCCTAAACTCCCTGAGTGCTGGACTTGTTATTTGGTAGGAACAATGTGACCCGATAATGGACTATTTTCTATTCAAGGCAGCAAGTCAAATATTCGTTTCTCATTAATAATTCAATGTGACAAATTTATAACCTTGAAGGTGCTGCAAGTCAATTAGACAATGGGAGATTGTGTCTTCCTTTTAGCCCGTTTAATTGGCTTCCAAGTGTGACATTCATCAAAACTTTGACTTTTTATGTAAACTTTATTATATGAGCTGGGGTTTGGGTTTGACACTGGGCACACTTGACTAACCCTCAGTGGTTGGAGGCTCTAGAGCTTTCAGAGAAACCTGGTCAATCATTGCTGACATTTTGCTGTAAAATATCAGGGCTTGGTTTTACAGTGTGACTGTTGCTGATGCTGGGCATGGAGAAACAATTTTAAAGATCTTTTTTAACTGTATACATTTTTTGGCATTTGTGTAGTTATTTTTGATGAAATCTCATGATTTTCAAAATGATGGGGCTGTACTAAGTTCCCAAACTAGTTTCCTAAAGTGTGGTGTATGTGTCACTACTAGTATATTAAATTCTTTTAGGTGGTACACAGATAAACATTTTTATTTCACTATTTATATATTAAAATAAATGTATAAATATTGGAATAAAGATGTCCATGTGTGTATTACCTAAAGGATTTCACATAGTTAACACAAGGACTTATGATTTTATACATATTATAGCATAGAATAAGACTAGATATTTATTTTTTTAATGATTATTTATTTATTTTGAGAGAGAAAGAGCATGCAAGTGGGAGGAGGAACAGAGAGAGAGGAGAGAAAGAATCCCAAGCAGGCTCTGTGCCACATAGCCTGTTGTGGTGCTTGATTGCACAAACCACGTGTTTGTGACCTGAGCTGAAATTGAGAGTCAGATGCTTAATCGACTGAGCCACCCAGGTGTCCCTAAAGTAAATATTTAAATAGAAGTTAATTTAAAGAAAATATGAAGTAAATAATAGTACACTGATGCTTATTGTGTGGAGAATCATAGTACTGGCACTTCATATATGGAAAGAATTGGGAAGGTGGATATGGATGGCTGATTATGAGAAATGGTGCAATGCAAGAAAGATTGGCTTTACACATTACGTAGAATTGATAGGTGATATAAAGGGCATCAGAAGTCCTCTTCAATCTAAACAGCTTTCCCTCATTAGCCTGCCTGAGAGGATCCTCATGATCAGCATCACACCTTAAGTAGCTCACCCTAAGGCTCTTGCCAAGGAA
>NW_027532246.1:22098-23166 GCF_008692635.1 Crocuta crocuta
AAATTGGGAGGGTGGGGGTACTTGTCTGGCTCAGTCACTGAAACATGCAGTTCTTGATCTCACGGTTGTGAGTTTAAGCCCCATATTGGGTGTATAGATTACTTACCATGAATGAATGAATGAATGAATAACTGAATAAGGTGAAAACATTATGTCACATGAAAACATACAAATATATCATTAAGGGTTAGTTTAATCTGATTATCACATCCATTATCTCTTATTTACTATAAAGGAGAATAGGATCCTGAGTAACAGGAACATAGGATCAGCAAGGTATTGCTGTTGAAATGGGAAAGGAGAAGACATGTGCATGGATTTCTACTTCTCTTTTATTTATATGTTTGTATAGGATGCCTTGAAAGACGACCCTTTGCTTTTAGGACCCTGTGCTATTGCTTCAGATATTGCACTCAGATAGGTTTTCCTTTAAGAAACTATACTATACTAATCCAACCTGAGGGAACATATAATTAGGGAGATATTATTCCCATAATAAAATGATTATTTGGTTTACCAAATGATGCTCAGCTCTTTAAGCATAGAGCTTCCTTAGCACATTGTTGGTTGTTAGATCATATAAACACTTGAGAAAAAGGCCAAAGGAGACAGCAAAACTTTACAACAAAATTGTTAGACCCAAATGGTCATGGAAGTTCATCTATAATAAAGAGAAAACAGCTTGGAGAGGTAAGTGAAGAAGGTAGAGTTTGGTTTTCAGGCCTTCAATTTACTTGCAACATATTCAGGAATTCATTTCATTAAATGAAACTCATGCTATAGGTATTTGCTTTTCTTACACAGTATTTTTTCCTTTGTTTTCCCAATACTTTGAAGGCTAAAAAAATGACTTTTAGAAGCTTCCCTCCAGTCCTTTGTAATTCAGGAGATGCTTTAATTTAGTCATATTTGTACCTTTGCAGGGTATATTTAGTCATGGAGATTCTTACCAGCCTCTGTTGAAGTAGATCCTGATTCTGTTTTGGATCTGCTGATGGTCTTAACCTTTTGAAAATATTCTTATAAATGGATATACTTATAAAAGTATAAAATACTTTTAAGTAGTAA
>NW_027532246.1:23354-23867 GCF_008692635.1 Crocuta crocuta
TAAGGTATTCCAAAGTGTGTAGGTGATATTTATATGTGGCTCTCTGTTGCTGGAATGTTTCACCTTACTGAATAGCTCTTGGCATGCTAGAAAAACTCAAATTCTTTCCCTTCTAATCTGAAAGCTGTTGGGTATGTGAATGTGGGGTAAATGGTGAAGTGAAGTGTGCAATATAGAGAGGTTGGTAATTGAGAGTGGGAAGTACACAAGGGACAGGAGCAGAAAGGAAATGTACAAGGTAAGATAAAGAAAGATATTGGGATATATGGAAATACTTATTTGAATCCATGGAGCCCAGGAGAAACTATTTTGTCAATGATGTGTTCTTTTGAAATAGGTAAAGATTATTAGCCACTTGCCTCTTCCTTTACTAGCTCTTTCTATTTGAACAAATTGGTCATATTAGAACTGCTGCAGTACTAAGTCAATTCCATTACAGTCAAGGTGTTTATTAATAGTCCTCTTTGCACCTCCTGAATACCCCTGAACAGCTTTCTGAAGCTTGGGATTCTG
>NW_027532246.1:24049-34944 GCF_008692635.1 Crocuta crocuta
TTGTAAACATATGATATGATCTAATAAAACCTGGTGTGTCCTCACTATTATGAGAAATTGACTTACACTATAATGAATACTGTGAAGTTCTATGATTTGCCGCCTACAAACTGGAGAACAAGGAAAGCTGGTGGCATAATTCTAGTCTGAGTCTGAAGGCCTAAGAACCAGGGAAGCTGATGGCATAAATCCCGTTCTAAGGGCAGAAGAAAACTGATTTCCCAGCTCAAGCAGCCAGGCAGAAAGCAAAGAGAGGTGCTTCTTCCTCCTCCACTTTTTTGTTCTATTCAGGTTCTTAACTGATTGGATGAAGTCCACTCACATTGTGGTGATCTACTTTACTGAGTTCACTGATTCGAATGCTAGTCTCATCTGGAAACATTTTCATAGACACACTCTGAAATACTGTTTAGTCTGAGCACCCTTTAGCTTAGTCCAGTTGACACATAAAAACAACCGTCACAAATACTTTTCTGTCTGTTTTAAAGGCATGCTTTCTGAGCCTGGAATCTGAAGTTAGTCTCTAGGCAAAGGCAAAGTCTTTGAGAAGTGTGTCTTCTTGCTCTCAGTTCACTTAGCTTCCCTACCAGCCAAAGGATCCGGTAAAGTTTTTTAGTATTGTCCACATGAGCTATGACAAAGATAAGTACAGTCAGGGAATTCAAAATTGTCCTAAGATTCAGAAAGAGAAATCTTATTTGGAATAAAGTTTATTTTGAATTTCCTTATTTGATTCCATCATCTATCTATTTATCATCTATGGTGAAATTTCGACTTGGTTCACAGATTGCTGTATTCAACCGAAGCCCTTAAAAATTGTATTTTAATCAGGAGAGAGGCAGAGAGAGCGAGACAGAATCCAAAGCAAGCTCCAGAGTCTGAGCTGTCAGCACAGAGCCTGACGTGAGGCTCAAACTCAAAAACCACAAGATCATGACCTGAGCTGAAGTCAGATGCTTAACTGACTGAGCCACCCAGGTGCCCCAAGAATAGTGTTTTCAAATGGTGCTAAGACAATTAGATATCCACATGCAAAAGAATGAATTTGTTTCTCTACCAAACACCATATATACATAATAACTGAAAATGGATCAATAACATAAATATAAGACCTAAAGCTTTAAAACTCTTATGGGAAAATATAGGAGTAAATCTTCATAACTTTGAGGAAGGCTATGGTTTATTCGATATGACAACAAAAGCTCAAGCAACCAGAGGAAAAATAGACAAGTTGGACTTCATCAAAATTAAAAGAAAAAGGGCGCCTGAGTGGCTCAGTCAGTTAAGCGTCCGACTTTGGCTCAGGTCATGATCTCACGGTTTGTGGGTTCGAGCCCCGCATTGGGCTCTGTGCTGACAGCTCAGAGCCTAGAGCCTGCTTCAGATTCTGTGTCTCCCCCTCTCTCTGCCCCTCCCCTGCTTACACTGTCTCTCTCTCTCTCAGAAATAAATAAAACATTAAAAAACTTTTTTTTAATTAAAAAAAAGTTTGTGCTACAAGAGCACCATTAAGAAAGTGAAAAGACAACTGAGAGAATGGGTGATATTTGCAAATCATGTATCTGATAAGGGACTTGTATACAGAATACATGAAGGACTCTTAGAATTCAATAATAAAAAGGTGAATAATCCAATTAAAATTTTGGCAAAGAATTTTAATAGATATTTTTACAAAGAAGATTTGTGAATGAGCCATGAAAAGATGCTCAATATCAGTAGCTATTGAGAAATGCAATTTGAGACCACAATAAGAAACCACTTCAGGTCCACTAGGATGGTTATAATAAAGATACAGATAATAAAGTATTGATTGGCAGGCATGTGGAGGAATTAGAATCCTCAGTCCTTCCTTGATGGGATTGCCAGACACTTGGAAAACAGTTTAGCAGTTCTTCAAAAAAAAGTTATACATATAATTACCATATGGCCCAGAAAATCCACTCCTAGATATGAGAAATGAAAACCTATGTTCATTAATTGAAAACAATCCAAATGTCCATCAACTAATTAATGAACAAAAAAATGTGTTATATGTGTGCAGGAGAATATTATTTGGACATAGAAAAACATGACGCATGCCCCAACATGGATGAACCTTGAAAACACTATGTTAAATGAAAGACACCTGACACAAAAGGGCATACTTTGTATGATTCCATTTACATGAAATGTCCAGGATATAGACATATAGATATAGCAAATCTATAGAGACAGAAAGTAGACGTATTTTGTAGAGGCTGGAGGAGGTAGGAGGTGGAGAGTGACTGCTAATGGGTATGAGGTCTCTTTTTGGGTTGATAAAATGTTCTGGAATTAGAGAAGAGTGATACTTGCACAGCCCTGTGAATATACTAAAAAATACTGAAGTGTACACTTGAAAATGATGAATGTTATGGTAGTAAATTCTCTCTCAGTAAAGTTGTTCTAAAAATGCATATATGGCCTGTCTGTGAGATCTTAGGTAAGTCACTCAAACTTATCTTCATTTTGGTTTCTTCCTTTGTCAAATAAAGGAGAAAACAATCCCAGCCCTTTCTATTGTTAAGGATCAAATGCGAGAAAAGATAAAATGCATAAAATGCTTTATGAATCCAAAGACTTATTTCTTTTAGGCTTCTAATTCCTCTCCTGCACTTGTAGTTAAGTGCCTCTGCCACCTACTGCAACAGAGTCTGGGAGGGCTGTGTGTAGTTATGCTTGGGGATTATGAGTTTAGAAAAGCCTGCCATTTCATTTTCTCATTGTCTCTCCTGTCATCTCCTTGCAATCGCCTGCAACAATGCACATCTGCATTTCGGGATGAGCAACCTTTTTTCTGTTACCATGTAAGCAAAGTCTTGTTTTCTCCTTTTCCAAAGGAAAAGTGCAAGCTATTGTATTAAGTTACATGACAAGCTTTTAAGAAACTTGATTTTAGCAGCACCTGGGTGGCTCAGTCAGTTAAGCATCCGACTTCGGCTCAGGTCATGATCTCATGGTTCGTGGGTTCGAGCCCCATGTCAGGCTCTGTGCTGACAGCCAGCTCAGAGCCTGGAGCCTGTCTTCAGATTCTGTATTTCCCTCTCTCTCTGATCCTCCCCTGCTCATTCTCTCCCTCCCTCTCTCTCTCTCTCAGAAATAAATAAAAAATTTAAAAAAAGAAACTTGATTTAGGAAAGAAAAAAAAATACACCCTATAGATGGAAAGCACAACAGAGGGGCCAGCAAAGGGCTACATAATTAATCTTCTTTTTCTTCCTAGAGCAGCACTTTTTAAATACTGTTCAAGTTCTTTTAATAAAATAATGAGCAATAAACTCCCCAAATCATCATGTGTTGTTAATTCTGCCTTCCTGATTGAAGCCAGGAAGACTGGGCTGTGGGTGGAACCTGGCACTCACAACACAAGCACAGTCAAATGTAGTTGAAGGATGTGTCTATAAATACATATAGACACATGCAAACTTGTGCACATGTGTCTTCCTTTATTTTATTTGATTGTGCCATTTGTATATAACCCCTCAGGGTATAAATCAGTTTAACATTAATTAAAATGTATGAAGCCTCATAAAATGATATTAAAATGCCAGGCTTCAGTTGCCACCCCTTTACAAAAGGTCTATAAAAAAGATAAATCCTGCTCATCTTTTCACCCTGTGTCTTATATTCACACGGAGATAGACAGAGCTCACAAACCCCTTTTCTGCTAGACTTTGCTTGAATTTTTACAATAGTTCACTGTTGCCATTGGATCAACTCTGAATACTTCAGTTCTACTTCATCTATCCAAACCTGTCTCCTTTTGCTCCCCAACAAAGATCTCTCACTTCAGATCTGCATCTTCATTGCTACCTACTTGCTTTATATTTATTCTACCCTCCTCACTCCTCATGGCCTTTTGATACATTTCCTATGTATTTTCAAGAAGCCATTTTCCTTTTTCCTCCATGAAGGCAGCTGGGATATACTTCATATTCTATAGTAATCTCCATTTTGCTGAGCTCTTATGGCACCTATAGTCTCCACTGAGTGTTCTCAACCATGATGTTGCAGTACCAGTTGTGAATTGTGTCTTAATTTGGGTTATAATAAGAATAATAATGATAAATGTGTTTTGAGAGGGATTATATATACGTATATGTGTATGCGTGTGTATTCAAATGGATTAGTCATATAATAGACATCTCTTAATTTTTTTAATTTATTTTGAGAGAGAGCATGATTGGGGGAAAGGCAGAGAGAGAGGGAGAGAGAGAATACCAGGCAGGCTCTGTACTACCAGTGCGGAGCTCAAACCCACGAACCATGAGATTGTGACCTAAGCCGAAATCAAGAGTTGGATGCTTAACTGACTGAGCTACCCAAGGACCCTGATAGACATTTATTTAAATCACTGTACTTAGATGGATATAATTGTTGGGAGCTGTTTCTGAACTCATAAGTTGAGAAAAAACTCCTTGTGAGGTTAAGGTAAGTTGCACAGACTCTTACCATCAGATGGCAACCGATATCCACCCCCACTTAATTGTTTCTGCTTGAGCACCAACACCCAAGGCATCTTGTTGATTGATATTTGGAGTGACTTATTCTGGCCTTCATATGCTGATTGTACCTTGTGAAGGAGCCTATTGTAGGAACTTCTTTTGTGATTATGGGAGCAAACATTTGTGTTTCCTGAAAAAGCTGTTTTTCTTAATACTTCCCCTTAAATAAACAGGCTATTGACCCCTGCTCACAAAGAACTAACTTTGCTTTTGCTATGCTAAAAACATTGTCTTGTATGCTAAAGATACCTTCCTTCCCCATAGGATAAGCACCTAAATCACCTACCTCAATCACTATTGATAAAGGTTATGCATGAGTCTTCTACAATCTATGTTCTGGGAAATTCTTACATATCAAAGAAACTTGTCTTCAGAAATCATTNCTCATTTAGTAGATATTTATTGAGTTTCTATTCCAAATATAGGGAACATATTCATTATATACGTTGTAGAGAGGAAAAAAGTTGACAACTGCTCACTTACACCACACAATTTGGCACCTAATTATATATTGTCTGATATTAGCCCCTAATTGTTTCTTGGCATTAAGTTTTGTTTTCTTAGTCTGAATTGAAACTTTGTGAAGTCTATCTTAATTCTCTGCGGCAACTAATACAGGACTGGGCATTATATATATAGATGCTTAATAAGTACTAATGATTGGCTAAAATATTATTAGTGAGAGACTAAGATATTGGGAAAATTAAAGTGTACACAAGAATTTAGAGAAGCTGATATTTATGTTGTCCACGTAAAATTATAAGCTGTTAAATTGCCATCACTCCAGCTTCTGTTTATTTCATTTTTCAGTCACCACCTGAAATTACATTAATTAATGAAATGATTGTTAGTCTGAATGTTCTGGGAGTATTTAGTTACTTCTCATTTTATGTATCTAAAATTTGATAATTTAAGGATTTAAAAGATTTAGAGAATAGAATGTGTGTAGGTAGAAGGAGGATTTTTAAATAAAGTATATAATTTTCTAGTAATTTGAATTAACAAAATAGAATCAGAGAATTTTAAAGCTAGAAGGAACTTTAGCAAATACCCAGCCCAAATCACTTATTTTACAGATAAGGAAATTGAGGTCCAGTCAAGGAAAGGACTTGCTCAAGGTCACACAGTCTGGGGACAAAATGAATGTTCTCAGTAATCGGGATGCACATGGGTGACTCCAGTACCCTGGATTTTATTTGTTAAGAATGGCAGAAGCATAGAAAGATAGAATGAATGCACGTCTATTACCTGCGAAATAACCTGCGAAATGACAAAGCTGACACACTCATTGACATGGTAAATTATAAGTGGCTTAAAGGAATTCTTAACCATTTTTCTGGTCAAATGGTGCAAAATGAGGAAAGATCACAAATAATCCGGAAATGATTGATGTGGTGATGGTCTCCTGAGGAGGACAAAGGGCTAGCTAGTTCCATGCTTCTCAGTTAATCACACTTAATCATGGATTATTTCTTGAACATCTGGCATGATTTCAGAACACATGAACAAGGGAGTGTTTTAAATAAAAAAGTGTGCCATTCTTAGAGTTTTCAGCATAGGTCTGTTTCCATCTGTTTCATTTTTACATCATTCTTCCCAAACTTCAGCAGAAAAGTATTCTCGTCTTCATTATCTGGTTGATAATCATTTCCCTGTTTAATCATAACCTGTATTCTGCACATATACCTTATTCTACAATCTTGCTATTATGGTATTTTCTAAAGAGTAGCTTTTGTTATAAAACGGACTAGGATTGTACCTTACTTGAATTATTTTAGTAAACTGAGTTATGATTACATACATAGATTATATCTTTTAAGGGAAAATATGGTACAAACATCCCTCTCAGGTGATTGTGCTGGTCACAGAAACTTTGGAGCTACACTGGACCTTGAAAAGCATCCAGTGCAGCATTTCCCTGAGTATCAAAATGTGCTCCTTGGAACACTGTCTCTGGAATGTGGTCAGTAAAAGGGGATCCTTTGTCTCTGGAATGTGATCAGGGTAAAAGGGGATCCTTGGTCAATTAAGTTTTGAAAATACACAGCCCTTTTCCTTCTTAGAAGTTCTCAATTTATGTGAATACACTTGAGGGTTCTGAGAAGCATTGTAGTAAAGAAACATGATTAATTCTATCCAGTGTTATACTCATTTTTTACATAACATTTACTAACATCCCAGGAAACAAGATTCTTGATGGATACACTAAAAAAAACTGATTTAGGGGCACCTGGGTGGCTCAGTCGGTTGAACATCCGACTTCAGCTCAGGTCATGATCTCATGGTTCATGAATTCAAGCCCCATCGGGCTCTGTGCTGACAGCTTGGAACCTGAAACCTGCTTTGGATTTTGTGTCTCCCTCTCTCTCTCTTCCTCCCCCACTCATGCTCTCTCTCTCTCAAAAATAAATAAACAGTAAACATTTTTTTTTTTAAAAAAAACTGATTTAGGCAATCCTCTAGCAGAGCTGGGGCAATACATCAATCTTTTGTTGCTGGGTGCAATATGTTTTGGCACCTTTCAGTAGAGGGTATAATGCTAAGGGTAACAAGACAAAGTGCTACTGTACTCCTATTCTACCCTTTTGCTTCCCTTTTTATGTACCATAGATTTCTTTCTCATGACATCTTTCTCTAAAGCAGTTGCAATTACCTCTATCATAGAATGCCTTTTGTAACTTACTTTTCTCATTAATGTTATAGGCAATAAACTCTGATCTATACATTTTGACTATGTGATTTCTCTAGTTCTTCATGTGGCTAGATTTTTCTTACCCTTAAGGTCTAAGACTAAATGCTACCTCTTCAGTGAGGCCTCCCCTGGCACCTCTATCTATAAGTTGTCCTTTCCTCTTCTACAACCATTACTTTGTGTTGCAGCACTATATTCTTTTCTTTTATTGCACCATGCAGTTGTAAGTATCTTAGCTGTTTTGCTTACCATGTACCCTTAGCATAGTGCCTGGCCCATAGTAGGCACTCAATAAATATTTATTGAATAAATGAATGAATAAAACAAGGAACTTTCCATTCATTAAAAGTGACTTTCCTCATCTTCCTTGACCCTCTGGGTTCTTTTTTTAATTTTTAAATGTTTATTTATTTTGATAGACAGAGAGAGAGAGAGAGAAATGGAGCAGGATCAGGGGAGGGACAGAGTGAGAGCGAGACACAGAATCTGAAGAAGGCCCCAGGCTCCAAGATGTTAGCACAGAGCCTGAAGTGGGGCTCAAACCCACCAACCTTGAGATCATGACCTGAGCCAAAGTTGGAGGCTTAACGGATTGAGACACCCAGGCGTCCTGATCCTCTGGGTTCTTTATAACATTGTTTTTAATTTTTAAAGTTTATGTATGTATGTGTGTATGTATGTATGTATATTTGTATCTATTTAGGGAGCACAAGTAGGGGAGGGGCAGAGAGAGAGAGGGACAGAGGATCCAGAGCAGGCTCTGTGCTAACAGCAGAAAGCATGATGCAGAGCTCGAATTCATGAACCAAGAGATCATGACCTGAGCTGAAGTCAGGCACTTAAACTACTGAGCCACCCAGATGCCCCCTATAACATTTTTTAAATTTGGGGATGCACTGGGTGATCTGTGGAATTTCTAACCCATTAATGTGATATGATTTGCCCACACATTCTACTCATGGACCCATTCTTCTTCAAGTCAAATAACGTCATTTATCTCTTTCACTATAGTAAAGATGTGATTCAATATTCCCTAAAGAGAGCATTTTAAGATTTCTAGAAGTTTAGTAGGGGAAACAGTGGAAACATCTGCCAGGACAGTAAGAAATGAAGTTTCCATCATAAGAAATGACATACTTTGATTGATGTGGTTGATTAGATTATACTTCAAAAATATTTACCTTCTTCAAACTCCATGGGATGAGTACACCTTCCCATTGCTTGACTTTGAACTCAATCATATGATTTTCTTTGGTCAATGGGATGTTAACAGACCTGATATGAGCAGAAACACTAAGTATGCATGTGTCTTTTGTGCCTCTGCCATCACCATAAGAAGAGCCATACCTTCAGTCTGGGTCCCAGTATAAATGTACATAAGCCGACTTGAGCCTGTCTTTCAGCAAGGAACCAAGCCCAGCTGGACCTGCAGTTAGAAGCAGAAACTGCCTAGCTGAATCTAGCCTAGATCAACCAACCACTGTTAATCTACAAACTTGTGCATAAGAATACATAGTGATTCTTTAAAGCCATTGAGTTTGAGGTGCTGTTTGTTTATTTTTGCTTTTACTAGCAATAGGTGACTAACAGTTGGTTTCTGGTCAGTCTGTTTATTTTATCAGGACATTTCAGGTATTTTTGAGTACTTCATTTGAATATTTCATATTTTTTAGTCTCTTTAGGATAAGGTTTGATAATGGTTTTCCAGTCTAGGGAAAGACCTACTTTTGTTGAAAGTTTTGATGAGATAGCTGGAAGCTTATCACTTTAACTACTGCCAGAGATGGGATGGAGCTAAATCAATCTGGATAAGAAAGGGGAGACTAAGTTGACTGAAGATAGGAACAAGAAGGAGAAAGAAACTGACAACTGATTGCTGAAGAGGAAATTTGGGGGAGAAATGCCTATTCCTTGAAGGTTTTGATTAGTTGTTTGTTCTTTGATGTAAGCCTTTTTTGCCTCCTCACCACAAAATCTCTAGTAAAATCTCCACTGTCCACTACTGTGTTATGGAAGGTTTTCTTTTTGATGTGGTATAATTCTAAATCCTGCTTTGGAGTTGATGTGGGCATTACTGGAGGCTAACCGAAGGCCAAGGTTTTAACACCAAGGTTAAAACTGCTAAACTATAGAAGTACTGAGATCTATCTGTAAAACACAGAAGGGAGGTCTACTCACAGAGAGAAAGTGGTTCTAAAAACTAGTAACAACTTTGTAAGCTCTAGGTGTTCCCAGGTATTCCTGTTTTAATTCACTGCCTGTTCTCCTCACCTTGCTTTTTTCCCTTCTTTTTATTTTTTCTTTTCTCTTTTCTGCCCAGCTCTGTGTTAGTATTTAAGAGATACCATGAAAGCTCCTCCTACTGGTTCCTAAATCTTAATTACTTGTCTTTCCTGCTACCTGAAACACTAATATTAGGGATTCAGGTATCACTGTTTTCTTTTTCTTTTTANCACAGACCTGTGTTAGTATTTAAGAGATACCATGAAAGCTCCTCCTACTGGTTCCTAAATCTTAATTACTTGTCTTTCCTGCTACCTGAAACACTAATATTAGGGATTCAGGTATCACTGTTTTCTTTTTCTTTTTAAATTTATTATTAAAGTATAATTGACAATACAACCTTGTATTAGTTTCAGGTATATAACATATTGATTTCACAATTCTATGCATCATGCAATGCTCACTATGATAAGTGTAGTTACTATTAGTCACCATATAACGTTATTACAATATTATTGACTATATTCCCTATGCTGTACTTTCCCTCTCCATGACTTATTTATTTCATAGCTGAAAGTTTGTGCCTCTTAATCCCCTTCACCTATTTTGCCTATTCCCCCACCCCCACATCCCCTCTGGCAACCACCAATTTGTTCTCTGTATTTAAGAGTCTGTTCTTATCTGTTCATTTGTTCTTTAGATTCTACATATAAGTAAAATCATATCGTATTTGTCTTTTTCTGTCTGACTTACTTCACTTAGCATAATACCTTCTAGGTCCATCCATGTTGTTGCAAATGGTAAAAATCGCAACCTTTTTATGGCTGAGTAATATTCCATTGTGCGCGCGCGCGCGTGTACACACACACACCCCCCCCCCCACATTTTCTTTATTCATCTATTGGTGGACACTTGGGTTGCTGTTACCCTTTGTTTTAAAATGCAAATGATGGAGGCACCTGGGTGCTTCAGTTGGTTAAGTGTCTGACTCTTCTTTTTTTTTTAATGTTTTATTTATTTCTAGGAGAGAGAGAGAGAGAGAGACAGCGTGAGCAGGGGAGGGTCAGAGAGAGAGGGAGTCACAGACTNTTGAACCACAAGATCATGACCTGAACGGAAGTTGGACACTTAACCAACTGAGCCACCCAGGCACCCCAAATGTCTAACTCTTGATATCAGCTCAGGTCATGGTCTCACAGTTTGTGGATTCCAGCCCCCTGTCAGGCTCTGCACAGTATGGAGCCCACTTGGGATTCTCTCTTTCTTCTCTCTCTGCCCCTCCCCTACTCGTGCAGNACTTAAAAAAATAAAAAAAATTTTCTCTCTCTCTGCCCCTCTCCCTCACTTGCATGCTCTCTCTTTAAAATAAATAAATAACAAAGAAATAAAATGCAGATGATGGGTATATAGTGTATACTTGATAAACATTTGCTGAATGGATAAACACCTTATTAGAA
>NW_027532246.1:35193-35719 GCF_008692635.1 Crocuta crocuta
GATGAATGATAGGATACAATATAATTATTTTATCTTGCTTTATTTATTTTATATTGTGAAATATTTCAAAAGAAAAATATAAAGATCATTATAATGAATGCCCATGACTCTAACCCAAAGTTACTAAGTGCCAATGTGTTGCCTCTTTGTAAGAAATATACTGTTAAAGTTGTAGTCCCCTTTATTCTTCAGTCTTCATTATTTCATTACTTTTCTGTTTTTACAAGTATCCTGTATCTGACAGTTTGCATACATACTTCCCAAGCATGTTAGTGTATTTTGTGTGTTTGTGTGTGTATTCACAGATAATATACACTATTATTGTGTTTCAAACTTTATATAAATTACTTCCTATATAATATCATTCTGCAACTTGCATTTTTCATTTAACATTATGATTATATTTATCCATATTGATACATGCATATCCAGATCATTCATTTTACCTGCTGCTGTGTATTATTATATGAATATAATACAATTTATTCAGTTCTGTTTTGATGAATAACTAGATTGTTTCTTATTA
>NW_027532246.1:35752-36426 GCF_008692635.1 Crocuta crocuta
TCGTGATCTCATGGTTTGTGAGTTTGAGCCCCACCTTGGGCTCTGCACTTACAGTGTGGAGCCTATTTGGGATTCTCTCTCTCACTCTCTCTCTTCCCCTCCCCTGCTTGTGCTCTCTCTCTTTCTGTCTCAAAATAAATAAATAAAATTTTAAAAAAACAATGCTATGGCAAACATACTTGAATATGCTACTTCTTTGTGTGTTCAAGCATTTTCCTAAGATAAATGACCAGAAGTGAAATTACTGGGCATTAGAAAATGTGCCTATTCAGATTGACTAGATATTGCCACATTGCTCTCCTATGTGATATCCCAAAGTATATGAGATTCCACCAACATTATTAAATTCCTCCTTCTTCTATTTTCTTGACAATGTTAGATTTTGCATTTTTCCAATAGTGGAAATGGTACCTTACTGTTTTAATTTATAGTGTTATCTTGATAACTACTGAAGTTATGCGTATTGGGCATTTGAATTTCCTCTTCTGTGACATGCCTGTTCAAGTCTCTTGCCCATCTTCCTATTATATTGCTTTACTTATAGATTAGCAGGTATTCATTATATATTTTAGATCTCTATCTTTTGTCCATCCATGTAAATCCAATCTGTGGTTTGTTTCTTAATGTATTTATGATGTATCTTGCATATAGAAGTTTTAAATTCTCATGGAGAC
>NW_027532246.1:36533-44342 GCF_008692635.1 Crocuta crocuta
TAAATCTTATCCTTTTTTTTTTTTTTTTTTTAATAGCTTGTGTGTTTGTGTTTTATTTAAAGAAGCCTGAGTATACTGAGTACCTGAGGGAAAAGAGGACTGGATACACAGATGATAGAGGGTGGAGACAAATATCCCCTTCATTCTTGTTTTTCTCTTCTTTCTTCCTTTTCTCTCCCTTTCCCCCATCCTGAAATATATGCCTTTAACAAACAAGTTCAGCTGCTGTTTGCTTGATTTGTTCAATTTTACACTTCTACATTTTTTGCTCTGTTCTTCTGGGCTGCCTTCTTCAAAACTTTCCCATCTACTTGGTGTCACCAGGAAATATCAGTGGAGAAGATTAGTTTGTGCCTTTAGGAATAAAAATTAAATATACCTCAGGATGGAAATAATTGTGCCAAGCAAATTACTTAATATAATGAAGAGTAACAAGCAACATTTAGTGAAACTCTAATGTTTTTTGGTGAAGGAAAACTTTTTAAACAATCATTTTTTAAACCTTTACTGCTTTAAATCACGACAGCAGTACCATAATGCCACTTCCTTAAACCTTCTCACAATATAATCAAAATTGTAACCTCGGTTGGGGATCAGGAGAGAACCAAAAGACTGAACACAGTGTTGCATCAAGCTTCTTAGACTCTCCCCAATACTTCCTTTCTCCCCCCACTCTTCACTACACATTGCAGCTTGAATTATTTAGTTACTGAAATCAATCTATTTTTTTCTGTTCAGTGGTTGGACAATAAAAGTAAGATTTACTGCAGTGGATGAATAATAAAAAAACGAATTAGCTGAAAACAAACAAAAAGCTGCTTACATAGCAATCTTCTGTGTTAATCAAAACCTTGAGGACAGGTTGGAGGATCAATATTTGACTACAAGATGAAAAGAAGCAAAGCTTCCATTGAGAATAGGAGAAGAGGAAGATCTTAAGGGAAAAAAGACCTACAGTCAGGGTTCATCAAAAGTGGCCAATGGCAAAATTTTATCAGTCCTCTGGTCAGCCTCTTAGGGAGGCCTCTTCTGTTTAAGAAATGGCAGTGTTTTTTATGCACATATCAAAGTTCAGCTTGATTGTCTCATTTAGGGAAGAAAGCCATCTGTCAGTATTTTCCAAATAATTTACATAATTGACTTTCAAACAAGCCTCAAAGAAACAGGCATTTATCACTCTAATTGTGGCAGCGGAGTGTGTGTCACTGCCATTTTATCAAGATAATGGTAAATGGCATCCAGTTTCTTGTCTTCTGTCTTCTCCCAGATTTCTTTCAATTTACACATACAAATACAATCCCTTTTGAAACCCAATTTAGGAAAACACCAATGAAGCTGTCTGGGCCTANAGAGGCAGCCACCAGCCACCTGTCACCCTTCACTCCTCTCCTAGGGACTCCACTCAGGGCTAGTCAGTAAGAGAGCATCACTAGGAATATCTGCACCAGGACTGGACCCCTGAGAAGCTCGATTCTGTAAACCTGGATCTGTTGGCTTGAAGTTCCCTTCAGGTATTGGTGGTGGGACAGGGTAACTTTAGCTTCTAGCCCAAGATAGGGGGGCTAAATGGCCTCTAGTACATAGGGGGATGGTGTTCTTGTTTCCATAGACCCACGGTGGGACTGAGAAGGTATTGAAATTATTAGGAGGTTTCTTTTTTCTGTAACTGAATCCAGTAACTCATAACTGTAGGAAATTGCTATTCCACAAAACATATGTTAAAAACACATATTAAGGGGCACCTGGGTGGCTCAGTCAGTTAAGCGCCTGGCTTCGGCTCAGGTCATGATCTCACGGTTCGTGGAATAGAGCCCCGCGTTGAGCTCTGTGCTGACAGCTAGCTCAGAGCCTGGAGCCTGTTTCGGATTCTAGATCTCCCTCTCTCTCTGACCTTCTGCTCACGATCTCTCTCTCTATCTCTCAGAAATAAAAACATTAAAAAAATAAAGAAAAAACCACATATTAAATTTCAGACTTTCCCTCAAATNTCAAGACAAAGGACATTCTTTGCTTTACCTTTCCAGACTCTGTAAAATGTGTTTCTTAACCAGGCTAGCTTTAGATGTTCCCATCTTTCCTGAGACTAAAGATTTAACAGTGCTCAATATTAGCAGGGAGGAACAAAAAACAAATTGCTAAACTGGGGTTAAGTAGAAACTTTCTCCCCCAGAGAACTGTAACTGCAAGAGAAATGGAAGTGTGATTGGGTTTCCAAAGAATGTTTGAAAATGTGTTTGCCTGTCAGCAGTCCCATTTCTTCACAGATAGATAAGTTAAGCGGTAATCCATTAAGGGAGTGGTAGAAATTGAAGCAGAAGGGGATTTTGTTTAAAAATAATTCACTGAGGACAAAAATATAAATGAAAATAGCAGCTACATATCTGTGAATTATTCTCCTTTCTTGTAATCTTTAACTAGCTTTTGGTCTCAGACTATTGTATACATATTTAAGCATATATACATAATAGATCTATACTTTTATACATATATAGAATATCACATAATCATAACTGTTTCCCAGAGCTGAAAGAAGGAAATATATAAGGCTTGAGTCATGGGTATAAGATATCCTTTCTTTCCCTACCCAGTTAACTTCACTATTGAACTGTCTTTTCTGCTCTGTTTTCTCTCTGATGCACACAGCATGTGGCATTCTGTATTCTGATTAAAGAGTGGAAAACAACAGCAGCATCTGGGCTGAATGGGGCAGGGAAAATCCAACTGGTGCAACCGGTTATGATGGGCAGTGTTATTCAGTGTCCTAGGTAAGGAAATGAAGGAAGAACAAAACCTGGCAAAGGAAGGAAATGCACTTGTTTCATTTGGCATGAGTGTCGTGCCCCAGCGGTTCTCACCCAGTGTGCTATAGTCCAACAGCTTGCTTGAGGCCTTCCCTGTTGCACAGTGAAATTTTGATCATCATGTAAACTGTGTGTATATCACAATTGAGGGATCATACTTTGAAAGTGAGATGTGCTACATGAAAGTAGAGCCAAGTGCAACCTGTTTAAGGAAGACATAATAGGCATAGCATGCCAGGCCACATCAAGGGAAGATCTTGGGTGTCTTGAAATATATGAGAATTTTTCTTGTGGAGAAAACAGTTTGGCTTAAATGATTTAGGGTGATGGGCGATGAAGGGCAATGAAATGAATACATAACTGTAGATATTTTTATAAACAGTGAGATACATAAACACTGTGGTGAGGATTGTTTTGTAGTTATTTCTCACTTCTTTAATGTTGTTTTGAGTCTTTTAATCCCTCAAGTGTACTGCCCCAAATGCTAGTGTGTGCGCCCAGATGCAAAAGGGTAAAAATGTATGATTCCCTGCATATGAAGTTCAAGAGCAGGCAAAATTGATCCACAGTGATAGAAGAATTTACAGCAGTTATAGTGTCTGAGAGTATATATACATAGAAATGACTGGGAAGAGGCAAGGGGAACTCTTCAGAGTGATAGGAATATTCTATATCTTGTTTTGGGTGGTGATTATAAGGGTGTTTAAATTTGTCAAAATGCATCAAACTAAAAACTTAAAATCTGTGCATTTTATTGTATGTTAATTTTCTCTC
Organism: Crocuta crocuta; assembly: GCF_008692635.1. NCBI lineage: Eukaryota > Metazoa > Chordata > Mammalia > Carnivora > Hyaenidae > Crocuta > Crocuta crocuta. The sequence continues at coordinate 40,109 of NW_027532246.1, forward strand.
AACTGAAAACAGAAAAAAATGCAGAAAAAGAAGTATTTCCATATCATAAGAATTTGGAGAGGTTTTGCTGTTCTGGTTCATTCAAAGTTCGGCTATTTCAGTTTGGGGCTATCTGTCATGGGTTTGTCAGCGATTCCATGAAAAACTTCCTTTCCATATTAATCTTACTTCAGCAAAATCAAACAAAGGGGTAGATGTCTTGGTATTTTGTAGCATAGTTTTTGTTTTAAGTGATATATTTTCCCAAATCAGAGCTATTCAGTCTTAAGTTTCACCACATGAGGAATTCATTCCCTCCAAAGACCTTTCCTTTTAGTGCTTCTCAGCACAGATAGAGTGCCCTTAAAATCTTGTGATTCTCTGTTTCACTGATTGTCTCTCCCACCAGAAAGCCTACTTGAGGGCTGGACCTGTGTCTAATTTATCGCTGTATCACCAGCACCCAGCACAGGGCTTGATTCACAGGGTGAGGAGCTAAGCTAACATTTGTTAAATAAAGTGATCATTATATAAAGGAAATCTGTATGTTTAATTAATTGATTGATTTAGAGGATGGCTTCTGTTCTTTAAGAGCTCACCAGAAAGACATCTGGGTAGGTGAATACTTAGTCGAATTTGATATGTCTTAAGACGCTATATCTCACCCCATGTATTGCTCTTATTACCCTATTTCCCATCCCTCCAACCTGCCTTGGTCCTAATTCTACTATTAGTAAAATTAGATTAGACAACAAAGATGGAGACACCATTTTTTTTCCAGAAGGATCCAGAAGTGCATCTATACTAGTTTCCTGTAGAAAAGCTTTAGGTCACCTCCCATTATTGTACTAGTATGGTTTGGCATTAAAATTTAGTTAGCTATGGGGTGCCTGGGTGGCTCAGTCCTTTAAGTGTCCAATTTCAGTTCAGGTCATGTTCAAGCCTGACATCAGGCCCTGTGCTGACAGTTCAGAGCCTGGAACCTGCTTTGGATTCTCATTCTCACTCTCTCGCTCTCTCGCTCTCTCACTCCCTCCCTCCCCTGCTCATGCTTTGTCTCTCAAAAATAAATAAATGTTAAAAAATTAAAATTTAGTTAGCGAATACATGGGAATCAGACAGTATGAACTATAGGAAATAAAAACGGTTCTGAACTTTACACATTTATATTAAGTGGATTAGAGAGATGTAGTATCAAGGTATTGGGCTAAAGACAGCTGGCCAAGGAGAATTGGGCTCTTTAGGGTAATGAAGTACAGGATGTTAAAGACATACTTCAATTACATTATAGCTAAAGATCCCTTTTTGAATTCTTGCAAAATGCAAATTTAAGACAGAAAAGACTTATTACCTCAAAAGATGTGGTGCAGGCTGCTGAACATACAGTTTTTCGGAAGGCTCAAAGCCATGGATAAAGATCTTCCAGTACATAAAGCTTTGAATAAAATAAATATTTGTATCTAGCTGAGTTGATAAATGTAGAAGTGTTTTCTAAGAAACATTGGTACAAAAGGAAGGCTGCCGATCACTGGAGCAGCCTCTCTATGGAAACCTAAGACCTTGAAGGATAGTTTGCTCTTTAAGGCTATTATGAACTTATCCTTCTCATGAGTGTCCCAGCTCTCAGCTCCATAAAACCTGCAATAACTGCTGTTTTATGACTTACACCTGGTCATAACACAGAAGATTGATTGGGGCTCCCATCCTACAAGGAAGGAAGACAGCACTTTCAAATATATGGCCTCCCAATAGATTTTTCATGAGTTGAGCCAAAAATGATTCTTCAAGATTCATGCATGCAAATGTGGTCAGTGCCCAAGTCTGTAAATAACATACCCAATCTTTAAAGCTTACATTCTGACCTTTTTGAGTTTGTGGTATCCTTATTAGAACCAATAATGTGTTAGAAAGATGAAGTATGCTTTTATAAAAAAATTAGATTGAAACCCTTTAGGGGAGAAATATTGCCACCCCATGGCCCCCGTATTCTTCCATTTCCTTATCTCCTCTCCCCACTCCCACCCAGGTCAGGAAAATTTCTCTTAAATCAACTTGATATTTTCAAGACTAGCATAAACCGTTGACAGTTTTATACAACTAATAAAGAAGATTAAAAAATAAACAAACTGTAACTTTCTGTATTCTGAAATCCATTACAAAAAAAAAATAGTCCTCTTGTGTGGAAAATGTTAAATACTGCTTTGTCAGTTGTTGGAAATATGATAGAAAAGAACTTCCAGATATCTAAATGCCATTCAAAAGAACAAAAATCAGGGTCTGTTACTGTAGCTAGATCTTGAGATTCACGTAATAGTTCCTGTAATTCATTCTGACTGACAGTTGTGAGGAGAAATTAAAGTGGGGCTGACCAAAATACCATCTCTTGAAAAAAATTACCTACAGTACTTCAAGGCTGATCCCTCACATATCAACCTGATTTCTCCAAAGGGACTCCTTTNTATGTTCCTTCTATCCCAACTTTCTTGATGGTCTTTGAAGAGATTTAGTACTTTAATTATATTTTTTATGTGTCATAGAACTGTAAACATAAATTATCTTTTTGTTTTATCTTTAAAGGAGATCTTAGAAAGAATAATAATGATTAAAGATGTATGTGATTCTTCTTTGAGTCTTTTCATGGTTTGTGTGAAAGGGATAATAGTTCTCTGTATTTGTGGCTGAGGAACCCTCTGGCCAGACCTCGGAATGACTGGAAAGTCTAAAAGCCACTCAAGCGGCTGTTTTGCCTGAAGAGATGATGAAATAGTTTTGACATTTTTCTTCTTCTTCCTGAAATGCTTTGAACTGAGCATTCATTTCTATATAATATAGATATTACTTAGTGGCAACATGAGCTGGAGGAAAATCATTGAAAAAAATTTTAAATTTTTAAAAATGTTTTACTTATTTTTGAGAGACAGAGCATGAGCAGGAGTGAGAGAGAGGGAGACACAGAATCCAAAGCAGGCTCCAGTCTCTGAGCTGTCAGCCCAGAGCCCAACATGGGCTCAAACCCACAAACCTTGAGATCATGATCCGAGTTGGAGTCGGGCGCTTAAATGACTCAGCCACACAGGTGCCCCGAAAATATTTTTTAATTTTTAAAATAATTGGAACATTGTGACTCAGACTCAGAAAAACCTTCTCAACCCAAATGTTGAGATCAGTGGTATTGAAAAATAGGCATAGTTGATAATCTAATAGCACTATCTAGGCATTTCTTTGCATATCAGTACTTCATGGATGGAGTGAGATATTTTAAAATCAACTGGTCTTTTAAAAGAAAGTCCTATTATATCACATTAGTAGTTGTTTGTCCTACATTTGTACAGAGCTACTTGTAATAGTAAAGCTTGCTGAAAAGCTGTGCCATTCAAGGACCAACCTATTCCCAGCCTGCATCTGGCTTGCAGAGCATGCCAACAATGCTTAATATAATGGGTTACATCTGTCAAGGAGGATTATAAATTATACCTGTGATGCCCTGTAATTAGTAACCCTCAAATGGCTCCAGCTGCCATTTCCCTGCTCATTTGCCTTGGTAACATTTTATACGAAATATAACTCAGAACCCAAAGTATTGAGGTCCAAAGGACACTCTCTGTAGGGATACAGGAGGGTTTCCTTCTAATCTAAAAATACCTCTTTTCTTGTTGCTCTCACCTAGTTTAGCAGAGGGCCTTTCATCCAGAAACCAGTGTGGAATGTGCTTTAGCTTGTTGAGGAGAGATTTGGTTGTTGACTTTGTATCAGAGCAAAATTCACCCATGAGTCCTGTGAAAAGTAAATATGTCTGTTTTCTGTGTGTTAGGGTGATTTGGGAATGAATGTGAGTCTGTAACTGAAGACTTCACAGAGAAGCTGACCTTTTGCTTGCAAAGGAGATTTGCTATTTGGTTGGCTCATGGGTACATCTGCAAATGTTGGCATGCTGGGCTGTTTGCAGATCAGAATTCATTACTTACTGAGACTTAAGGTGCAGTACAGAAAATGTAGGTTTTGAAAAAAATTATTTCATTAGTTTGAGAGCCAGTACACTCTTTTCTGGATTTATTTCAGTGAATTTCTAGTGAAAATTCATCATCTCATAAATGGCTATCTACTAAGAATGAAATAAAATAAGACCCTTACCTCATACCATTCAATAGAAATTCCTAGATAATTTAATAATTAATATGTGAAAATGAAAGTATGAAATAACAAAAAGAAAATATATGTATTTATTGTATTTATATATTCTTTTAAAGCAACATCT
>NW_027532246.1:44487-44831 GCF_008692635.1 Crocuta crocuta
ATGCTACAAAAACAAACATATTAAGTCTCTTTTGTAGCCTAAAAATTCATAATAAAAATTTTAGGAAAACAACAAATGGGAAAATATTTGCAGCAGATTGATCTACTTGAACGGTTCTTACAAGCTAATTTCGAAAAGATAAAAACATAAATACGAAAATGGACAAAGGACATAAAAGTAATTCACAAAGGAAGAAACAAAAAAATGGCCAATAAATAGTTTAAGAAATATTTACCTTCATTAGCAATCAGATACAAACAAAATCCATCCATCACATTGGCAAATTAAAAAATTGATAAAACTTGTGTTGACAAAGTTTTGAGAAACAACTTTTATATACTCAC
>NW_027532246.1:44864-48810 GCF_008692635.1 Crocuta crocuta
TATCTTTATGGGGAAACATGACAATATGTATCTAAATCCACAAAATATGTAATTCCACTTGTAGGATGTTACCTTAAGAAAATAATTAGAGATGTGTATAAAACCCTGGTTATAAAATAATGTTCACTACACCACCATTTTTAATGGTGGAAAATTATAAGAAAAAGACAGTAGGAGATTGCTTAAATAAATTAGGTATACTCATAGGTTGAGATATTATGTAGTATAAAATCATATTGTAATAGAATATTTATTGACCTGGAAAAGTAACCATAATATGTGCTGTGTTTAAAAAAATAAAAATAGGGTGCCTGGATGGCTCAGTTGGTTAAGCGTCTGACTTTGGCTCANAGAGCCTGAGGCCTATTTCAGATTCTGTCTCCTTCTCTCTTTGCCCCTCCCCCACTCTGTCTCAAAAAGAAACATTAAGAAAAAAATTTAAAAATAATAATAATTAAAAATTAAAAAAAATAAAAATAGGGCACCTGGCTGGCTCAGTTGGTTAGCATATGACTCTTGATCTCAGCTCAGGTCTTGATTTGGGGGTTGTGAGTTCAAGCCATTTTGAGATCCATGCTGGATGTGGAGCCTACTTAAAAAAATAAATAAATGTAAAAAATTAAAACAATTTATAGAACAGTAAATAGAGTAAGAGTAAGATACCATATTTTAAAATATCACACACATACAGAGACACTCACACCCACACAACAGAGAGAGAGAAAGAGAGAGGGAGACAAAAGAGAGAGAGAAAGGTTGAGAAACAAAGAGTTNGAAGTAAATGCTCCAAAATGGTTATGTTGGGGTGATGAAATTATATACATTTTTTTCCTTTCCTGTGAGATGTATTATTTTTGAAATTAGGAATTGGAAATAACAAAGTTATCTATGAAAGGAGATAAATGCTATAAAAAGACATACTAGCCCAATCACAGGGAAGTATTGTCTATGACTAGCTTTTAGGACAATGGACCAAGATTGCCATTGGAGTCCCATGCCATTTTTGTGCATCCTTCTTTCTTTAAGTCTTACAAACTTCCTGAGTTTTGAGTGTATGGGTTGCATTTACCACCTGCCAGGCTCAGTACTTGTACCTGACAGATGCTCCATACTGTGAACATTGCTTAGTTGTTTTCTTTTCTTTTCCTTATTTTCTTTTTATTTTTGAGAGAGAGAGACAGAGGGAGAGCACAAGTGGGAGAGAGGGGCAGAGCAGAGAGAGGGAGGGAGAGAGAGAGAGAGAGAGAGAGAGAGAGAATCCTAAGCAGGCTCCATGCTTAGCATAGAGCCTGACACAGGGCTCAATCCCACAACCCTGGGATCATGATCTGAGCCAAAATCAAGAGTCAAACACTCAACTGACTGAGCCACCCAGGTGCCCCACATTGCCTAGTTGTTTCTTATCTGCATTTATCAGTCTTGGGGTCTTTCTCTTAGACCTTGTTAGGTGGCTCACTAGGATATCTTTTTAACAAGTTCTCTCTGTGTTAAATAGGTGATACTAGTATGAAACCTAAGCTTGAATGAGAACCTTAAATGCCTTAATCCAAATAGTGAGTAATGTGAACATTGCAGTCAACTCTATATGGATATTCTTGCCAGGTGATGCCACTCTCTTCTGCCCGTGCATATTCTAACTGGACAGCATGCTTCCAACTATATTCCCCCTACAAGGTCTGGGCTCCTTTTGTTGGGATCAGTCCCCTGGCCTGATGCTGCATTATCAAGATTGCTTCTGGATATTAGTAATGCATATCAATTCTTCTACTTTCTTTATCCTGACCTTATTATTCCTTTGGCTTTTCTAATTCTTGCATGACCTAACTTCCAGAATTTACATCCTTCTATTCCATGACCTGCCCTCTGGACTCTGGCTTCCACACTTGTTCTGATCCAAACATTTGCTCTAACTTTTCTCAGCACTGGTAAAATTTTTCTATCACCACTATAACAAATTCCCACAACCTATTGGCTTAAAACAACACAACCTTATTATCTTAGAGTTCTGAAGGTCCAAAGTCAAAATGAGTTTCACTAGGCTAAAGTCAAGGTCCAGGTAAAGCTGCATTTTCTTCTGGAAGCTCTAGAGGAAAGTCTGTTTCCATGCTTTTTTCATTTTCTAGAGGCCACCTTCATTCCTTGACTCATGGCCTTCATCTTCAAAGCTAGCAACACTGCATCTATCTGATCATTCCTCTGTACTCACATCTCCCTCTGACCATAGCAAGTAAAGGTTCTCCACCTTTTTTATTGAATTTTGGTTCTCCAAAAGATAGACCTACATCCTAGTTACCAGAACATGTGAATATCACAGAATATTATTGTTTGGAAAAGGGTTCTTTGAAGACATAACTACAGGTGTTGAGATAAAAAAAATCATCCTGGATATCTGGCTATGCTCTAAACCTAATAACAAGTGTCATTATAAGTGAAAAGCAGAGGGAAATTTTGAGGTAGAAAGAAGAGAAGACACAGAGAAGAGGAGGAGGCAATAGGATCACATAAGCAGAGATTGGAACAATGCAGCTACAGATTAAGGAATACTTGGAGCTGCTGGAACTTGAAAAAGATGGAAGGAGAAAGGAAGGAGTCTCCCCAGTGCCCCCAGAGGGTGTGGGTCCCTGCTGATACCTTGATTTCAGACTTCTAACCTCCAGAACTGTGCAAGAATAAATTGCTACTGTTTTAAGCCCCCCAGTTTGTGATAATTTGTTACAACAGCCACAGGAAACTAATACAGGATCCATGTGATGACATAGAGTCCTCGAGAATAATCAAGGATAATCTCCTAATCTCAAAGTCCTTAACCTTAATCATATCTCCAAAATCCCTTTTTTCATGTAAAGTAATACATTCATGGGTTCTAGGATTAGGACTTGGGCACTTTTAGGGGGCCATTATTCTCCCTACCATAGCACATAAATAGATTGTTCATCCCTAAAACCATTCTTGCCAATGCCCTCCATAAACACAGCTACCTCGCAGGCTATTTTTTATATTTTGCTTCTATCCTTACTTAATTGTCTAGGATCTGTCTCCTTGGTGTTGATGTAGAATAATAGAAAACAAATATAGAGTCAGGAAGATCTGTGTTTAAATTCTAGCTCTTTCACTGGGTGTTATATGGAAACCAACTTGACAATAAATTATTTAAGAAAAAAATAACAACATAAAATAAAATTTTCCTCTAAAAAAAGAAAACAAAAAGTAAAACTAAATAATTAAATCCTAAATACAAATCAAAACCACACTGAGATACCACCTCACGCCAGTCAGAGTGGCTAAAATGAGCAAATCAGAGAACTCTAGATGCTGACGAGGATGTGGAGAAACGGGCACCCTCCTACACTGTTGGTGGGAANAATAAAACTTCACACAATTTCAAGTCTTATAAAAAAAAATAATAATAATTAAATCCTAGCTCTTTATTTATTCTCTGTGTATCCCTTAGCAAATTATTCAACTTCTATGAACTTGTTTCCTCATGCATAAAATGTGAGTAGTCATATGCACACCATAAAGTCATCATGAAGATGAAAGGAGTTAGCATTATGCTCTTCATAGTAGGCATTCAATGAATGTTTCTCTGTTTTTGCTATCATTATCTAATCTATGAACCTGTGGCAATCTGTAGTCTTGAGGTAGATGATTTGGTAGAGGAGATGTTTTTGTATAAGGGTTTTCTAATTTTCCTTCAAATCCCACTGTGGAGATAGCTTTCTAATCTGATCATGCATAAGGTTTCCCTTGATATCATTGCACTTTATTTTGTATTGTGATTATACCTACACAACACTAAAATTCCAGGTTTAAAAGGGAAAAATCCTACCAAATTGGCTATTGGTAATAACATAGCAATAATAACAAACAAATGTGTATTGTGTACCAACAATGTGTTAAATATTGTTGTAGTCACTAGGGAATGAGATTGACATAGTACTTATGC
>NW_027532246.1:49047-65071 GCF_008692635.1 Crocuta crocuta
GTACTTATGCACATGGAGTGGGAAAGACTGGCAAGTAACTAGGTGATTCTAATATAGTCTGACTGGTGCCATGATGAACACAAATACAGGGGCACATAGGGCCAGAGAATAGAGGCTCCCTAGAGTAAGTAATGTCTAATTTAGGATCTGAAGGGTAAATAGAAGTTAGTTATGTAGACTCCCTCTTACCCTTTATGGAAAGGAAAGAGAGAAAAAGAAAAAAGAAAAATATTTTAAATAAATTTAGTTGATTTAAACATTAATGATTTGCAACATTAAAAAATGTTGGGTGTGCAGTAATAGCACTGCTAGGAATTTACCCAAGGGATACAGAAATGCTGAGGCATAGGAGCACATGTACCNATTCTAGATATAGTTGTGTTACTGTGATGAGAATAAGTGGTCCATTGATAGACTTCTTTCAGGTCACTTGGAGAAAAAGAGGGCTTTTATTTCATTTTGCACACATGCTCTAGAAGGCAGGCTGGCAGTTAGTAAAAACATAAATGCTATACTGCAAATGCCCTTGAATATAAAGCTCTGATTTAGGGAAGAGCATGGATGTGTTGTGGTATTGTGGTCATGGTATGATGTTGGGTAGGGAATGGTGCCAAATGTTTGGAAAACATGATTTATGGTTTCTAGGAATAATAATAGCAGCAAAAATATGTTGTAAATTTATTATGTGCCAAATACTAATCTAAGCACTTTGTAAATATTAACTCATCTAACCCTTTCAGCAATCTGTGAGGTAGGTAATACTGTTATCCCTATTTTACAGAAAGGAAAAGTGAGATGCAGAGGTTAAAACATTGTCTAAAGTTAGATAGTCAGCCAGTGACAGAGCTGGGATCTGAGTTAAGACAGTTTGATTTGAAAGACTGTGCTCTTGGCCCCTATAGTAACTACTGCTCCTTTGGAGAAAGAGGGGTCTTATAGAAATGTAGACATGGAAATTACATATATAAAGGGAAAACAGAAGCAAATGTCAACATGACCATGTAGCTATATATCCATTATGCACTAAGAGATTGGTTGAATGAACACTGAACCTGGGGTTGTAATGAGGTAGGGGTTACTTGGTTAGGAAGATTTATAGGAAAAGAAATCTTAAGCAGTGTTTTGTTAAGAGAAGAATGTAGTTACAACAACTACTACTGGCTAAAATTTTTGAGTCCCTACTATGTACCAGTAAGTGCTTTACATATCTAATCCCATACTCAAAACAACCTATAAAGTAGGTACTATTATATTTACATTTCCCAATGTGGAAATGAAGACACGGAGGAGATAATTTGTCCCAAATCTCACAACTCAGAAAGGGAAAGTCAGGATCTGCACCATGTCAGCCTGACTCTTCTTAAATATATTGAATTCCTCCAGTAATCCTTCCCTCTCTATCTTGTACCAATAATTTTTCCTTCTTCTTTGAATTATTTCCATCAACCTTTAAACATACTGTGATCACTTGCATTATTTTATTTTATTTTATTTTATTTTATTTTATTTGAGAGAGAGAGAGAGCAAGCAGGGGAAGAGCAGAGAGAGAGGGAGTGAGAGAACCCCAAGCAGGCTCCATACACTGCAGAGCTCAACTCGGGGCTCAATCCCATGACCCTGAGATCATGCCTGAGCAGAATCTAAGAGTCAGACCCTCAACTGACTGAGCCACCTAGGTACCCAACTTGCATTATTTTAAAAAGTCAATTTCTCTGTCCTTCTATAGCAAAAAATCTCTCAAATCTCTCAAATAAATGGTCTTTACTTACTATTTCCATTTGCTCTCCTCTCATTCTTTCCTGATACCACTCCAGTCAGACTCTCTCCCATACCATTTCACTGAAAATGCTTCTGTCAAGGTCACAAATGGCCTCATTGCTAATGTAAAGGTCAATTCTCAGTTCTCATCTTATATGACCTTTTAGCACAGTTTTGTTTAGCAGGTAATTCCCTTGGCCTCCAGGGCATCACACCTGGTTTTCTTCCTATATCTCTGGCTGCTCCAGTTTCCCCAGCTGGTTTTTGTTTATCTGCCCAACTTCTTAATGTCAGGGTCCTAGACTGCTTCTCACTTCTATCTATAATCACTCCCTTGGTGATATCATCCTGTCTTGTGGCTTTAAATACCATATACATGCTATTGAATCCAAATTTATATCTTCAGTCCAGATTTCTCTTTTAAACTCTATATTTGTATATCCAACTGCCTCTTTCTGTCTCTTGTATATTTAATATGAATCTGAAACTTAACATGTCCAAACTGAACTGCTGATATTTTCCTCATAATTTGATCCTCCCATTGTTTGGTTCATTTCAATTAATGGCCATTCATTCTTCCAGTTGCTCAGTTCCTTGGCACATCTCTGACTTTTCCCTTTTTCTCATCCTCCCACCTCAGACTAAAAGCCATCTTAATAGTTTATCTTTTAATTTTTATATAATTAGAATCTAACCACTTTTTACCATCATTTCTGCAATCAGCATGGTGCATGCCTGGATTATTATAATAGCCTATTAACTAGAATTTTTTATTCTACCCTTAATCTTCTAACCCAGAACAGCCTAAGTGATCCTATTAAGACCTAACTCAGATCATGTCACTTTTCTTATCAAAACCTTCCAATGGCTCATCTCGCTTGAAGCAAAACTAATGTCTATATAGTGGCCTATGGCCCTACCCCAGTGGTTTGTAAACATTACTACACATTAGAATCACAGAAAAAAAAAAACTAAAAAAAAACAACAACAAAATATGAGTGTTCAGGCCACACTCTCAAATAAACTGAAGCCATACCTCTAGAGGGGATAATATGTGGTGTGGCCCAGGTACCTGCAGTTTTTAAAAAATTCCCCAAGTGATTCTGAGGCTCAGTGAGAGTTGAGAATCCCTGGCCTCATTACCTTGATCTTATCTTCTACTACTCACTATCTAACTTATTCTATTCTGGTCATGTTGGCTTTCTTGCTGGAAGAAGCCAGGCACACTCTTCCCCTGGGGTCTTAGCAATAGTTATTTCCTTTGCCTAGTCCCAGTTCCTCGCATGGCTTCCTCCCTCACCTTCTTCAGGTCTTTGCTCAAGTGTTGCCTTCCTATTGAGGCCTTCCCTGGTCTTCTATTTAAAAGTACATTCACTTTTTCTGCTTTATTTTCATTTACAGCACTTGTCACATCTTACATACTACTGTTTTACTTATTACATGCATATCTCCCTCAGCTAGAATGTAGGCTCTGTGAGGGCAGAGATTCTCATCTGTTTTGTTTACTACTGTATCCTCAGTGGTTGAGGTAGGCATTCAATAAACAAACTGATAAGTGAATGAGTTATTTAATAACACAGCACACAATAAAATGAGGGTAGGGTAATAAAACAGTCAAATAAAATGAAGAGCAGAAGAAAGCCCATAGTTAAGTAGTTTAATATATTTGCTGAGGGTGAAAAGGTAACCACAAACTAAATCTACATGCACACTAATAGGACTTGAGATTCATTTTCAAGCTAGCCAGGGGTTCCTAAGTTTTTTTTGGTTGTTGTTGTTCATGAACCTCTGTTTCAGTTTTGTAAAGCTTATGGAAAATTTCTCAGAATAATGTTTTTAAATGTGAGGTGCCTGGGTGGCTCAGCTCGTTAAGCCTCTGACTTTGATTTTGGCTCTGATCATGATCTCGCGGTTCATGGATTCGAGCTCCACATCAGGCTCTGTGCTGATGGTGTGGAGCCTGCTTCAGATTCTCTCTGTCTCTCTCTGGACTTCCACTGCTTGCCATCTCTCTCTCAATATAAATTAAAAATAAATTTAAAAATTTTTAATGAATAAAATGAAATCTATATCATTAAAAAGGAGACCAATTATTTTGAAATACATTTAGTAATAGTATATGTACCCATATTAACATATCAAATCAGGAGTTGTTAAACTTTTTCTATAAAAGGCTAGATAATAAATATTTTAAGTGTTTTAGGTCATATAGTCTGTTGAAACTACTCAACTACCATTTGTAGCAGGAAAGTAGCACAGACAATACATACATAAATTAGTATGGTTGTCTTCCAAGAAAAATTTTATTTACAAAAACAGGCAGCATGCATAGTTTGCCAAATAATAAGACTACTACAGATGTGTCTGATAACTCATAATTTTGAAGTAGCAATGAGCATAAATATTATTTTGAGATATCTACAATACCTGTAATGTGATATGAAAATGTAATTTTTATCAGTAATAAACTCATAGTTAATGCTAATATTAAATATGATTTGTACATTCATATTTAAATGAAATGCTAAATTATAGTTAGAGGTTAGTGAAAATAAATATTTAAGTTTTTTCCATTCAAAGTCACAGGCCTTCTGAATTCTCTCTATAGATCCCAGTATGAGAATCCCTGAGCTAGGAGTCTTGATAAGGAGTTAAAAATACACCTGTTAACAATTGAATAAACTCTTAATTCAGAATGAATGGGAAGCCTTTTCTCAGTTGAGTAACCTTGAAATAGACACAGATCCTAGTCATACACAGCTTTGTGGTGGTAGTATAGGGTAATGGCAAGAATTGATTTCCACAATATCCCACATCCCCCAGTTAAGGGTGTCAGGAGCAGTTACTGAACAGAAATGAGCCTAGAGGGAAGAAAAGAAGGCTGATTATAATTGTTTAGAACAAAAGGAATGGGCATGCTGTGACATTATGGCAATCTTAAAATTCCAAGGAAGTTGCATAAACTTATAGTATTGCCAAGACTTGAAGGCTTCAATGAGGCTGGTTCTGCTGTATACATACGTATAATGAAAATGAAAAGGAATATTGTTAAGGGAAGCAATGGAACACCCATAACCTTGTCCAGGAAAAGGTGGATCTCTTTCATATGATTCACACATTACTCAAAAACCTCCAATTTCTTAGAATTCCTGGTAAAAACTCTAAATATCCCAGTAATAACTTTCAAACACCACAATTTTTGTTAATACTGCCTCATACCCAATTCTGCTTTATAGGATGGTTCCAATGTAATTATAAATAGTGCATTGGTTAGGTCAGAGAATCTATGTGAATTTCTAACCAGGTCCAAGTAAGAGCTTTTTCAAGACCCAGAAACTTTTGTCCCTTGAAAGTGGTAGTTAAAACAACAAACAAGAAAGAAGATCAGAATTTAAATTTATGGCAATAATAGAAAAATTATAGGTACTTTTGATGAAGGAATTTAAAGTGAATGTAACACCGCATATATTGACTTAATATTTTAGTGAACATAGAGATTTATTGATTAGAGAAGGACTGACTCAAGCCAAGACTGATTTGATAGAAATCACAACCTGCTTATTTATCATGTTGAGAAAATTTACACATGTACCTAAGCATAGGAGTATTACTTTATTGACTCTGAATTAAGTCTTGGCTGAATGTCAAGTTTTCATCTGCAGCCTCTGTACCCTTTTCAAGACAATTCTTGTTTGCATTTGAGCAAGGAAGTATGAAAATGTTTCTGTTTTTCTATTTGTTTTTTTAGTTTAAATGCCCAGAAGTACTTTGAAAAATCAAAATATGGTAAAATGTTGTTAACTGGTGTTTGTGGTGATACTAAGAGTGTTTGCTGAATGAAGTTTTCCTTCATACTATTTATAAAGAAGTGAAGAATAATGTTGACAATAACACAAAACTTCAAGAACTATAGAAATATTCATAAATAAATATTAGTATACCAATTAAAAGTCTCTACTTAAAAATATAGGATGTTAAAGCAAGTAGTCTCAGAATAACCATTCAAAGGCAGTCTCCTTTATAGATGCTGGTGAGGATGTGGAGAAATGGGCACCCTCCTACACTATTGGTGGGAATGTAAACTGGTGCAGCCCCTCTGGAAAACAGTGTGGAAGTTTCTCAAAAAATTGACAATAGAACTCCCCTGTGACTCAGCAATAGCACTGCTAGGANAAAACAAAGGCAGTCTCCTAAGGAAGTCTGCTTAGAAGTACTTGATTAGGCTAGCAGTACCTTAGTTAACATATAGGAAGCACTTAGAATATACTGGGATCATGGTATATACTTTTATCAGTGACCTTCTAATTTTTTAAAGTTTATTTATTTTTGAGAGAAAAAGAGAGAGAGAGAGAGTGCACATGAATGGGGGTGGGACAGGGAGAGAGGGAGACACAGAATCCAAAGCAGGCTCCAGGCTCTGAGCTGTCAGCACAGAGCCTGACATGGGGCTCAAACTCTCAAACCAAGAGATCATGACCTGAATCAAAGTTGATGCTTAACCAACTGAGCCACCCAGGTACCCCCATCAGTGATCGTTTTAAAACCTTTACAGGAACTCTATTAAGTAGTTATTGTATAGTCCCATTTTATATTTGAAAAAAACTGAGATTCAGAGAAGCTAAGTGACTTTCTAGAGTTCCCACAGCTGGTACATAGAACTGGGATTAAAAATGACAGTTCCTGACTCCAAAGTCTATGTTCTTAACTTATACCCTACTACCCTTTGCTTGAAACCAAAAAACTTTATGTTAAGATACAAATTAAATATTTTCTTAATTGTGAATGAGCTCACCCAAATGTTTTGAATCATAGGAATTTTACCCTATATCTGATGGTTTTCCAATTTGGGGGTTTCTTGAGTGAATTATTTCTCCCTCACAATGAGCAAGAGGTAGGAAGAATAGAAAAGAGAAGAAGTAGATCAAAAGCATTTCACTGAAAATCATAATTTTTGTGTCTTTCAGTAATTAATCACTCAGGGCACTGACTTCTAACGACACACCAAGTGGCTTTAGAGTTTGGGAAACAAGGGGTTAAAACCAGTTTGTTACTGGTTATTTTCCTTCAGCACAACTGTATTGCAAGGGAAATAGCTGCTCATAAGTGTTAAGGGCCTTATTACCGTTCAAATGCCCTTTTAATACTCTTTATGCTGGCAAAGACACATTACAAATGAAATACAGGGGAGGAATAATTCAAACTTCTAGGATGGTGGCATTTTGTAAACCTTGAAGCCACAGTACAAATCTCTCCCAAACCTCTGGAAATCTGTCTTTATAGCATAGAGTAGGTGGGAAGGGGGCTTGCAAATCCTTTTCAACGTGACAGCTCAAAACCTAACTTGTTTTCTGATTCCTCAGCCATGACAGATCTTGGTGTATTTTTCACTTCAGAAACTAAGGACTTTTGCTAGAATATGTGGTCCAAGTGGCCAGGCTTTAATGCTAAATTCTGGGCAGGGGAGACAAAGGAAAGAAGAAAATGAATTATATGTCAGGCCTTTTCTGGTGTTTTTGTATGAAAAGTATTTGTTAATAAGCATTATGGTTTAGGAGTTCCTTTGCCTTTAGACACATTATCCTCTGAAAATTCTCAACATGTATCTTACTTGCCATTTGTATAAGTCGATTTGCTTTACTCAGTCAATGCTTTCTTAACCCTTTCTCCATACAATTTGAGGTGACACATAGCCTGTCTACTCAAATATTACTCTTACCATCTTTCTAGTGACCCTGAAATTTCCACCCTAATGTTTCATATACTTGGTTAATTTTCCACTTATTCCATCCATCCATCCATCCATCCATCCATCCATCCATCCATCCATCAAATCTATCAAAAAATGCTTATTGGCTGCTCTGTGCTAGGCCCTCTGCTGGGTTCTTGGAATTCATTGCTGATTAAAACAGATATAGTTTCTGCCTTTGAGTGTACAGCCTACTGGGAGAGATAGACAAGAAGCAAGAAAAGGAATGAAGTAATTCACTTCAAATTGCGCTAAATGCTATGATGAATATAAACGCAGCAAGAAACAATGATAGAAGATACCAGAAACTAAACTACTTAGCGTGCTCAGGTGTCAGTTCAGTTGAGAAATAAGACCTTCCTCTAGAAGGAACTCCATTTAAAATATAAATACATTGTGTAGCAGGCACTAAACTCACTAGAATTGTTATATCAATGGAGGATAGAACTCTGAGGGTGTGGGTCTCAGAACAGGTAAGTTTCTTTTGGTGGTATATGGGTCAGGGATGGGAGAAATAGACTAACTGAACCCTTATATGTGCTTAGCTTTGTATCAGGTGCTATTGTTTAAAAGGTAGTTTTCTGTTCATTCCAATTGCAACACTAAGAGGTGGATAACAAATCAATTCTAGGGATGGGAAAACAGATTCTGAGGAGTTAAGCAACTTGACCAAGGTCACAAGGTTAGTTGTTAGCAGAGCCTAGTAATAGGAAAGCTGGGTGTTGTGGGGAAATTGGGTAAAATCTCAGGCTTACCAAAAGAGAAACAGAAGAAAAAAAAAAGGAAAAATATATGGTGTCATTGACCAACAATGAATGAAAAGGCTTGGTCCTGTCTTTAAATTGCTTACAATTCACCCAGAGAATGATGACGAGCTCTTGAGAAAGGACAGGAAAATATAATAAGCAACACTGTTAGTCAAGTCCAAACTGTGTGTTATTCCTGAGGAAGATAAACAAGGGGCGTAAATGGGAGAAGTCAAGATACTTTGAAAAGGCTATTGGGAGTAGGTTGTCAAAGCCAGCTAAATGGAGACTTCTTTTAAATATAGTGCTTGCTTCCCTTTGCTTAGATATAGTGGTTTTAGATTTCAAGCAAGTTAGGTACAAAACAATGATTACTGAACTGTCTGTGGAAGGTCAACAGACACATTAAAATCATTGAATTATGAAGCACTGAAGGCTATATGGGCCGAAACAACATCCCAGCTGTGGGTACTATTTCAGGTCACAATACATAATACAAATTGTTGTACCCAGCTCCACTTCCCATCACTAAAATGTGACAGTGATTAAATGCAAAATGCAAATATTACAGTATGTAAGTACAAATTTAAAACAATAATGGCCTCTTGTCAGACAATATGGAAAGGCGAAGTTGCATGGAATTTGTTATTATACTTGCAAATGCAGCAATATTTACAACAGGTTGACACGGTGCTGCATAATCTAATACAAGACAAGGGAAGGATTATGGAAAGCAGGAATGGAAAATTGTGAGCACCGAACACTGCCTTTAAGGAATCACAGAGGAAGGCATGAAGAGGGTCGGAATAGTTTCAAGGGCAGTATTCCTTGAGCATTTCTGAATAGCCTCCATGTTCCCAATTTCTTTCATGAATCAATATAAAGGCCAAATTATCAATTCATTGAAGTTTGCTTCTGGACTAATATCCCCAACCTCAACTGTAATTTATTAATTTCTTGCACTTTTTTGAGCTCTTATTATTCTAATTGGGGCCAGAAACCAGGTCTCTGTCTTGGTCACCACTGGCATTTAACAGTGCCTGGGACATAGTGGGTGCTCAATAAATATTTGGTATTTGAATGAATAATTGTCCTCATGGTGTCTTGAAAGTTCTCATGAGTTTCCTATCCTACTGAGGAATGCCTCTAGGTTCTCTGCATCTCTCCTTACCTAATGATTTTCACTAAAACCTCCTTATTTTATATTTTATTCCCACGGGGACTCTCAAAAGGGGGATTTTAACCAATAAGATTAATAGTTTCAGTCACTACATTAATCCAGGTCCAACAAGAAAAAAGAAAACTACTCTAAGTAGTTGAAACAGAGGGGATTATATATAGAGAACTGGTTACACAGATGATGGGGTACATATAAGGGCAGTCTTATCTCCCAGATTAAGAATATGTTGAAAGCAACTCTCTTAATACACAATTCTGTTATGAGCTCACATGATTTAAGTCTTGGAAAGAATCTTAAATGTCATTCAACTCAAACTCATCAGATGCCTGTTGTGTCACAGACGTCTCTATTGCCTACTTACTGCAATATCTCTTCTCTTTCTACTTAGGTATAGAATGCTAATTTTCAGATGTATACCCTTCTATCCAGAGTAAAAGATTCTATTTTCCTGCATGCCTTGCAGCTAGCCAAGGCCATGAGACTTTTAGGCAGTGATATGTAAGCAAAAGCTTCATGTGGGACTTCCAAGAGGCTTCTAAAAGGGAGTTGGCACATTTAAGGAGGGGGAATCCTTTTTTGTTTTTCTGAATTTCCTCCTTCTTCAAGCCTATGCTGAGGATATGATGGTTGGAACTCCAAGAGACCATGATGAATCCGTGAGTGTAAAAGACAAATGACAGGATGATACAATAGAAGGATGGGGATCTAGGTCTGTGATGATACCATGGAGTTAACCCTGCAGCTTTGGACTGTTTACCTCCAAACATCTTTCTCATGAGAAAGAAATACTCTTCTAAATTATTCTAAGCCATGTCTTATATTCTGATTTTTTTGGCTTTCCTTATGTTATATACAGCTGATATAACCTGAACTGATTCAGCTATATTGTTTAATTGCATCTGAAACAAGTGGTCATTTAACTTTGACTTGAATACTTCCAGTGTGGGGAACTTACTAACCTTTGAGGTGGTCTGTCCATCTTGGCACAGCTATTACTATTGGGAAACTTTTTATTGAGCACAAATTTATATTAATGTAGAGTCCACCTGTCAGTTCTAGAATGGCTTTTGGGGACACATCTTTCCTTTCATTTTTTCATGTGTCAGATGTTTGAAGAAGTACTCATGTTTCTTTGAATTAGCTCATCTCCAGGCCAAATATTTCCAATTCTTTCAACTAGCCCTCATAAGACATAGTTATTATTATTTTTTTTTTCATTTCAAGAAAGTAAACCTATGGGGCGCCTGAGTGGCTCAGTTGGTTAAGCCTCTGACTTCAGCTAGGTCATAATCTCATGGTTCACAGGTTCGAGCCCTGCATCAGGCTCTGTGCTTAGAGCTCAGAGCCTGGAGCTGCTTCAGATTCTGTGTCTCCCTCTCTCTTTGCCCCTTCCCCACTAATGCGCATGAGCTCTCTCTCTCTCAAAATAAATAAAAACCTTAAAAACAAATAAATAAACAAACAAACAACCTAGCTTTTTGTATATGTTCACTCAACAAATGCTTATAGAATAGAGCTCCAGGCTATAAGATTCAGTTGTGTTGCCTGCAGTCCTATTTATTTAATAGATTCCATTGAATTTTTAAAAAGGTACTTTTTACTTGATCTGCACCAAATTAATAGCCTGCAGTTTACAAAATGGGCCTCACTGTTTTGGGTGGGCTAAAATCTGGGTTAAAACAAACACGATCATTTAATCCTACACTATATTATAATCAGTATGTGCAGCAAAAGACTTAAAATTTTAATTCATTATTAACCACACTGTACACAAACCAGCTTCTCCTTTTACATAGTAAGAGGCAACATTCTCAGAGTCATTAGCTGTTGCTTAATCTGTTTAAACAAAGCTCCTTTCCTAAATGTTTTCTGTGGAATAACCAATTCAGACTATCAGGTTCTCATCTCCAGGAATGTCTAATAGTTATCAGTCATTTCTAATGGAAACATACTCTAGTAGTCTACTCAGGAACCATGTTCTATATGCATTGAAATAACTTTATAGAGTTTCAAAATGTGTGAGTTATGCTTCTCCCCCTACCACCCTCACTAAAACAACACTAGCAAAAGTCATTGAGTCCTACCTGTCAAATTCAGTAAACTAATATTTCTCATCATTTCATCTGACACCTCTGTGGTATTCAACATTGTTGACTAATACATTTTCAAAATTATCTCTTCTCTCACATCCCTACCAATGCTTCTTCTCTATGTCCATTCCTTAGTCTCCTCTGTTGGGTCCTCTTCCTCAGATCACCTCTTAGTTGTTGCTATTATCCAGAGCCTTGACCATAACCCTCTGTGTTCCTTACATTATACCTGTCCCCTGAGCAATCCCATATGCTTCTGCAGTATCAGTGTAGACTGATGACTTTTATGTCTGTATTTTCAGCTCTGACCTCTCTATTTTGAGCTCTGAACCAATATTCAGCTGATACAGGGGCAGCATTACCTTGGTGACTCAGAGGCACCATAAACCATATATCCTCAAAACTCATCACCTTCCCCTCCAACTCAGATACTCAAGCAAAAATCTGAGAATAAGGTACTTCCTTACTTTTGTATAGTTATTTGTCCCAATAACCATGTTATGTATTATTATCCTTATCTATCTATCTATCTATCCATCCCCATTTGGATATGTGGAAACTGAAGCTCAAAGTAGCTAAGCAGTGTGCCCACAGTCCCTCAGGTACTAAATGGCAGATTCTAATGCATTTCAGTCTGATTCTGGAGCTGGAACTCTAAAACAACTATGTTAAATTCTCCTTATTAGTAGATTCTGTTATAGCATATTTTGTCTTCATATTGAAAATTGGAGAGCAAGATCCTGAGGGAAGGGAACACTTAAGAGAAAAGGGTTATTATGATTCCTGAGTGACTGAGTCTTAGGTTAACCGTCAGGCTCCTGATTTAGGCTCAAGTCATGATCTCATGGTTTGAGAGAGTGAGCCCCACATCAGGCTCTGCTCTGACAGTGTGGAGCCTGCTTGGAATTCTTTCTCTCTCTCTCTCCTCTACCCCTCCCCTGCTCATGCATGTATGCACTCTCCGTCTCTCAAAATAAACAAACATTTAAAAAAAAAGAGAAAAGAGTTATTGAGGTGATTGGTTAGGATGGAAGGTAAGATCCCAGAGTACCCTGGTAGAAGCAGAAGCTCAAGGAGAGCAGGCAGCAAAAGGGAGTAGAAGGAAACAGTGAATGGAGCCAGGGCAGCAGAACAGGAAGGTCCTCAGGTCAAAATTGTCTTCCCTAAGGTATTGTGGTGAGACATTTGATCTTACTGAGTTTCAGTCCTGCCTGGAGGTCAATAGTTTCTAGGTAGTAAAGGGGAAGCATTTTGATAATCCCAAAGTTTGATTCCCATATAACCTGTACTGAAATCAAAGGCCTATTATTGATTGATACACACAGCTAGTAAACATGATGAATAGTTGGATATAATAAATGGCAATTAGTTTGGAACAGAACCAAAGGTACAATTTTCGTAGCAAGTTCTGCCATAAAACTTATAAGCAAATTGAGAGAGTAAGATAATTATTCTCCAAATATTATTTTTAATTAATTTTGGTTAAGCCCTTTTCTATTGCTGTTTCTTTAACCATTTTTTTTCTTTAGGCTTTAAAGTGAGCATTCCTGTTAGGAATGGTACTCATATTCAGTACGTGAATGGCAGCAGGTTAGCAAATTTCTTTAGTTTCTCAATATTCTATCAGTATCTCTTGCTTGATCAAATTTCTGTATTGCAACGGTGTTGACTATAAAGCAAATCCTATCTACTACTGCCTGACATTGTTATATCCAGATCGCAGTATCCTCACCGACCAGAGACCACCAGGGAGACCGAGTCACGTATGCAAAGGCAAAGGGCTTTATTACGGGCTTAAGCTCGGGCTCACAGACTTCACCAGCATATGGGTCCGTGCTGAGAGCCTCGAACAAGGGCAGAGTAGGGTTTTTATGGGGTCTGAGACGGGGGAGTTACAGAAGTTGTGACATGGGAACAGTGATCCAATCATAATTATTCAACATCATTGACAGCGGGTTTGACCATACACATTGGCTAGAGTATTTGTTACTTTTGGCGGGATCCAATTACAACGTTTAGAGTACCTTTAAATTCAACCAATCACAGAGCGAGCCTAGGGTCTTGTTCCGCGACTAAAGGGTTAACTTTAACATTAGGTAACAGGGTCCTATCTATAGTTTCTATCTCCAGGCCTCTCCCTTAGTAATGTGGAGGGTGGTCGCTGGACTTTCCTGATTGGGTGTTGCAAGGGTGGTTTCTCCTGCCTTGGGCAATGTGTAACTGCCTGATAGTTTCAGGAAAGCTGAAACTCAGGCCTTCTAGTTCAGAGGGGAAACTTAAAGCCTGTCATGGAGTCAGTTTGGTTTAGACGTTTAGACTTGTGGCCTTACAACATTAGAACACTGGAGATGTGTTCCCATGAGCACCTCTTCCCCCTTGCCAAATGAAATGTGTTACAAATATGTGTCAAGAAGAATTTCTTATTCCCATGATTATTTGAGAGGGGGTGTTGTTTAGGGTCTTTCTTCTGCCATAGGTCCATTATTCCTTTTATCCTTCTTTAGGAAAAGGATTTATCCTAACCTTATTCGAGAATACATCTTTACTCTTTCCATGGATCTAAATACTATCTAGAAAGTATAGGTGTGATGCTGTGTCTCACCACTAAGTACTATGTTTTCTTCTTTATTTATTTTTGAGAGAGAGAGAGACACGTGACCTGAGCTGAAGTCAGACGCTTAACGGACTGAGCCACCCAGGCACCCCTAAGTACATGTTTTAACACAAGGTATTCATTCCAGCATGAAAGTTTCTTACATTACATTCATAGATACTTGAAAAAGTAAATTAAATGACCTTTTAAAAAATCAATTATCCAAATTAGACTTCAGGTAAAGTCAATTTACTTAGAACAAGATATCATTTTAGTTAAAGCTCAGGTTTCTATCACCTCCTTCTAACAACATTGTCAGAATGCTTTCATGTGGCTTATGGTTTCATGTATAAAAAGTTAGAAGAAAGTCAAATACTTAGTCCCAATTTGCTACTGATTTCTTTTTGAGATGACTGAGGCCATACAGTCTTTACGAATTGATAAAAGGTAGAACTGAGAATTTCTTGTGTTTCAGTTTCTAAATGTCATATTTGTTATCCTTAGACAAGCTCCACAGCCTCTGGGTTGTTATATTTAAAACAATAATTTATCAATATCCTGTTTCCTTATAGTATTGTTAAAAACAAAATTAAATCAGATAAATTTGAAGACTTAATTGGCTTTATTAAATTGTTCCGGAATCAAGCAGCATCCCTTCTAGCAAGTAGAGATCCTCTAAGGCGTTGGCACAAAAATACTAGGTTTTTATAGGAAGGAGGGTGGGGCAAGGAAGTTATTAGCGAAACAAAAGAAACCATTTTTAGGCAAGATCACCTTCCCTTGGGGGGAAAGGCAGAGGGTTTTATCATGCATATTACATCATTGTCCTTTAGGGGATGGAGGGCCCTGGTGCAGATTACCACAGTGGTGCTGACCAGAAAATTTCTGACTAACCTGTTAAAACTACATTTCTGGGGGAGATTGAAACTGCAAATAGATTAGGTGTTAAATCCTGGTTTGGAAATTTGGCATAGCATAAGTGCTCCATCTTGGGCATGTGTGTGTGTGTGTGTTTTAACAGTCTTATGTGAATTTATGGATTTAATGATCAGAAAATCTTTTGAGATTCATAGATGCATATGGCTTCCAAAACTCTCTCATAGGCATTCAACTAGTTTATTATATAACCAGTTTATGCATTCTGAATGTTCATATCCTTTCTCTGGATTATTTTTTTCCCTTATCATGTTTTTATAAGAATTTAAGGCCTTCCACATTGAGTCATATCAATATTCCCTATAGCCTAAGATTCTACCTTCTTTTTTTTTTTTAACATTTATTCATTTTTAAGACACAGAGACAGAGTGTGAATGGGGGAGGGGGAGAGAGAGAGGGAGACACAGAATCTGAAATAGGCTCCAGTCTCTGAGTTGTCAGCACAGAGCCTGACACAGGGCCCTAACTCACAGACTACAAGATCATGACCTAGGCTGAAGTCAGATGCTTAACCGACTGAGCCACCCAGGTGCTCCTAAGATTCTACCTTCAACTCTGGCAGTAAGAGAAATTTTGTGGGAACATAGATATGTTTGCTTTTCATGACATCAATCTTAAAAGTTTAGGAACACTCTCTAAAAATCCTAACTACTCCCCAATTCATTAAGAATTTGTCATACATAAGTGTACCTTAATATCATTATTAATTTTATATTTGGACTACTGTGTTTTTCTACATGCTGATAAACAACTAATTTGACTAATCTTTATACATTGAATTGCTTGATTTATTGACAGAATAAGTTGGGTGTTTTGGTATTTTATAACTACAGCCAAAGCACACAGAATAAACAAACTGAATAGGGAAAACATTTGTGACAGGCCTGAGGGCACTGTCAAGCTCTCCTGGCATTCAAGATCCCTTTTCAGGAAAACCAAAGGGCATGACACGACCAATTGTCAGATCAGGCTAGC
>NW_027532246.1:65104-65473 GCF_008692635.1 Crocuta crocuta
AGATCAGGCTAGCATCAAATATTGGTAACCATAGAAAACTGTAGGGACTAATGGCAGACCTGGGTCAGGACCTAAGTACCAAGTTGTATTAGACATGTATGTGAGTTTAAATGACTTCTCTGACCTTCTTACCACATGTAAACTGGATGGTCATTTAATTTCAAGATAAAAGTTATGGTAGTGTTGCAGGACTCTTTTACCTCAGTACCCGGTATTCCTTGTCTCTAAGCTTCGAAGAATGAAGAGATGGGCACAGAATAAAAGGAGCAGCAGGCAAAAGTTTATTAGAATATAAGATTAGAAAGTAAGAATAGTGTGAAATTTCTCTTTAGAGAGAGGGGGCATTTGAAAGTGAACACCCACGACTTT
>NW_027532246.1:65841-67262 GCF_008692635.1 Crocuta crocuta
CTTCTCAGATTCTACCCTTATTGGCTTGATAACTCTAGGTGTTGGGTTGTCCATTCCTAATTGGCTCTATTCCATTATGTGAGGAGTCAGACTATGGCCATACTGTACCTCGTAGAAAATAAGTTTTATGCTTTACTTATTTTAGTTAGGTATTTTGACTGTCAAATTCCTGAGGGGAACCTGAGGAAGAGTAGATGGTGTCCCTCACNTGAGGGAGTTTTCTCCAGCCTGACATTTCCAGAAGAAATGTTTTAAAATGTGTTTTTCCCCACCCAGGCACCTTTAAAAGCCTAATGTCTCCCTTTTTGCCTATTTTATCCTATCTTTTCCTATCGAAATAGGAAACTCCCATGGTCTGGGCCATATACTTCCAGATGATTTAGTTAGACAAAATCCCTCATTTTAATTGGGAGAAGGGGGAAGGAGGGGATATTAATAGAAGTGTAGAATCCCAAACTAGTAAAGAAATGGAACTAGCTAATCATTATTGACCAGACTTCATATGGAGTATTAGATTTCTTTTAGAAACTGATGTGGAAATGGTGAGGTTCAGAGTGAATGATCAAGAAAGAATTCTTGAGATGTCTTTGGTGCAAAAAGGTGGTTTTATTAAAGAATGGGGACAGGACCTGTGGGCAGAAAGAGCTGCATAGGGGTTGTGAGGGGTGACTGATTGTATACTTTCAATGTGGGAGAGGGTTAGGGATGGCATAAGTCTCAAAGGAATTTTGGAAGCAAGGTTTCCAGGACCTTGAGGGGGCTAGCTATTGTTAGGAAAAAGTCATTTATTACTGTCTAATAAAACCTTAATCATGAGACCCTTCAGATGTATATCAGTGGGCCGTATGCTTGGAGGATGATTGCTAACATATATCTTGGGGGTGGGTGGGTAGAAATAAAGGAAGTATCCAAAGGAATTTTTATATGTTAAAGGAGACTTACAGGATCCTGGAAGTTGGGATCATTTAATCTAAGGTTGCCTTTTGCCCTTAGCAAAATTTTAACACTGAGGCAGTTGAGTTCCTAGAAGAAGGTCACTCTGCTCCTTTTATGTACTTGTCAATGGCTGTAAAGTTGTAAGAAAATTTAATGTTTTTCTTTTGCCTTTTATCCCCACATCAGAAATCATCCTTTAAAGAGATATGATCAGTTTGGTGTCCTTTCAGAAGAAGATTACCANAAAAGATTCTTTCTCTCCTTCTCTCATTGCCCCCCCCCTTCCACTCTTGCTCCCTCTCTCTTTCTCAAAATAAATAAATAAACTTAAAAAAAAAAAAGAACAAGATTATCAGTGAGATGAAGTGACTCCAAACCATAACACAGGGTTATGGTGTTTAATTAGGAGTGAAAAAAATGCTTAGGGCGGCTCCTTCATTCACAGGGCATTAAATTTGTTCTGTGTGGCTACTTATGACAAATCT
>NW_027532246.1:67327-70933 GCF_008692635.1 Crocuta crocuta
AAGAGCAGATTTCAGTTCAATATCAACTGGAAGCTGTCCTAACAAGAAAGGAAAGCCTTGATAGTGTTTCCTATTATTGTTGGTCATCAGGTATATAGCTGTAGGGTGGGAAAAGGAAGAGAGGATTCCTGAAGTGGATGAATGCTAGGATCAAGTGAGTTGGTAGAGTATTAGATTTGTATGACTAGTTAATAAAGATTCAAAAAAAATTGAAAGTACCAATATGGATCTCCAGCTCTTAATTTTTTTTAACCAAATGAGGCCTGAGGAGGTTTTGGGGATAATGTATTTTAACAATGGATAATACTTTTATTCTCTTCTTGAGTGAAGCCCATTAGAAATTGGAGCCAGGCTGCCTGACTCTGAATATAGACTGTGCCACTTACCAGCTAAACGACCTTAAGAAAATTCCTTTAAAGTTTTATGCCTCAGTTTCCTCATCTGTAAAATGGGATAATAATACCTACCTTAAGTGTAAGGCATGTGAACTGTGCCTTGTTCATAATTACCATTCCATAAGTGTCAGCTCTTGGCTCTTAATTGAGTTGTAAGTACAGGAGTCAGCTGGAAGATAAAGGATCACAGCTAGCACTGATAAAGCAGAAACAAAGATTGTAGCTTTAGATCTGCAGCCACGTGGGTGTGTGGGTGTTTTAATACTTTACTCCTGCTCAGCTTCCCCACCTGGCCATTGTCCCAGTCGGACAACCATAGATCTTCTCTGTTAAGAGTTAGTACTTTTTGTTAGGCCCAGAATGTGAACAGTACGAACATATATGAACAAGATGCCTCCAGAAAGTGAGAAACTCAGAAGGGGCCAAGTCGAAGATGCTCAGTTACTTCTTTCAAACTTATTAAATCAAATAATTCTCTTCTCCTCCCATGGAAAGGAGTAAGTGAGGGATAAAGAGGAGTATTATTCTAGTGGAGCTCTCTCCCCATGGATACCTAAGACAAGAAATGAAGGTTTACCCTCTAATGAGGACACTAAGGGAAAAAAACACCAACAACTACCATTTCAAACACCATCATTTCATGTCCCCCAAAATAGAATAAAGCAAAGTTCTTTAATAAACTTAGCCTTCTACCACATTGCCCTTATTTTTCACAGACCTGCAAAATTTCATTAGGATTTGGCACTAGTCCCTGGACAAGCCTTTGGGAGCCACTAAACTCGATGACTTTTAAGATACTTCTAACCATGAGATGTTATAATTCTATGATAGAATTTTATTTGTACCTGGACTGCAGAAGAGAACCAAGGGACTAAACCTTGGTCAAGGGACAGGCAGATCCTGAAAATGTGTTTGTGAAAGGAGTGGCAGAACAGGGTATTTTTTCTCCTTGGAATCCTTTATCATATTTCCGTACTGTCAATATGAAGAAGAATTTATCTAAAAGGCCAGAGGCATGTTGTGAGGAGAACTTGATGCTGAACTTCTGTGCCCAAATTTGGGCTTTGGGATTTTTCATTGCCAGCCTATGCACCATGATACTTGGAAAAAAAGACAGATATGTCAGTTTCAGCATCTCCCTCAGTAATAACATTTCAAATGTGTTTCTTTGTCTTAATATTTTATTACTGGCTGGTTGTTCTCCTCATCCCACATGTGGTTCCCCCCCCCTCGTGAATGGATGAAGTTACGTTGCAGCAAATTGAAATAGAAAAACCACATATCCAGGGTGATTTATCATTAATGTGAAATTCTATCCTAACCTGAAAGTCGAGGAGCAAGAATCCCAAGCTATTTCAAAATTCATATTACAAGACAGACAATCAGATGCCCCCAAACCACAAAATCTTGTACTCTATTAATCGTACATTGACAGAGCCCTTTGGTTGCATTTGTAATTCCAAATAAAAACAAACATATGTCACCATTTTTTATTGATTTTGGACTTTCCTAGGAAGGAAATGCCGTTAAATTATAATAAATGGTGTCAACTAAAACAAATAGCATAAAACCCATTAAGAAGGCATTTATTGCAGAACTTGGTTTGATTTGTTGGCGTCAGTTGAAATCATGTCAAAATAATGTCTTCAGAAACCAAATAAAAATTTGTTTGCAAATTTGTCTGCAGCAAGCATTTCTAGAGCATAAAAATCCTTAAGAATCAATATGGTTTTATTCAGTATGCAAATGTACTGAAAGGCATTACAGCAAAAATTCCATTGCTGAATTATATGATAGTGTTAGTGAATTAATAAATAATAATAGATGATAAATAATATAGTGACTGAATGAGATAATACATTTATGAAGAAGTAGAGGGAGAAAAGAATAAGGAGATAGTCTTGGGAGAAGATCAATTTTCAGATAAGCTAAACTAACATTTTATATTCAGAAAAATTAATGGAGTTTAGTTCTGTAACTCACGAAGTCCAGTTAAACTAAATTTCACTGCAGCCTTTAAAAAGGAAAAGGAGATGCAAAATGCCTACTTCTGAAGTGATAACCATTTGAGCTCTAATATTAGTCAGCCTGCATCTGTAATTTGCATAACTGTGTTTGCCTTCCAGGTAATTGGGAATTTAATTGCTATCAGAATAAAATTTGAGTCTTACTTCCAGATGATGTCAGTGCAATGTATCCCAGTGTGCAGTTTTGAGAGTCACTGTAATTAGGCAAATGAGAGGACTGCAGTTGGAGTTGAGATTCGATGTAAAATCAAAAAGAGTTTATTTTCAGTATACCCTAGGTCCTCTCCTGCAACAATCCTCTTTCTCTTTTCACTGTCTTCCAGGATGCAGCTGAAACAGGGTGAATGTCGGAAAAGCCACCAAACGCTGAATAGAAGCAAAGAAAGATTTTATTCACGGCCGGGCCAAACCTAATCTCCTGATCTCAAGGAGAAAAATGCAGAGAATGGTCCCGAACAAAGGTAGCAGTGAGCTTATATGGATTTCAGCAAGGCAGAATACGTGATTATTTAGTTAACCAATTATAATTTACAGCATTTCATGGTAGCCAATTATATTGTGACACACAGATGTTAGTTTTGGCAGAAACCTATCATTTTAAAGTTCTTTGTATTAAGAGGGTTTGAAATGACCAATCATAGTTAGACACCTAAGATACCGTGGGGCAGTTGACTACGTGACTTTTTACATGTTGGCCTTGCCTTCCCCAGATCTTAGTAGAAGGGGTGGGGGAGCGTTTTGTAACCTAAGTTATCTATTAAGCAAGCAGACAAAGTTACAGAAGCGAGATGGGGCGGTTAGTAATTTCCGATAACTCTAATAGGGAACTACATAAGCTTTTATCTCAATTATTTATGAAAGGTGAGTTTAAGCAGAACTTATATACAGTAAGCTTTCTGATATCTTACAAGTTGACCTATTACATAGTTAGCAAAAAATTCCTCACCTGTGGAGCTGAAGCTGTGTCTGCCTTTCTTTAGCTCTCTCTTCTCCTCCCCCTGAAACAGAGCCACCTTACTTTCCACTCTGCTTCTAATCTCATTCCTGGTGTGTTTAAAGGAGCTAATTTGATACACAACTCAATGTCTTTATTCGTTATTTCTCCCAGGTAATTTATTTTTATTTTTGCAAAGTAATACAATATTAATAATAATAATAATAACAACAAAAACAAGCCAAATCTC
>NW_027532246.1:71004-79253 GCF_008692635.1 Crocuta crocuta
TGCTGAGAACAAACTGAGGGCTGATGGGGATGGGGGGGAGGGGAAGGGGGGTGATGGGCATGGAGGAGGGCACTTGTGGGGATGAGCACTGGGTGTTATATGGAAACCAACTTGACAATAAACTTAAAAAATGAAAAAACAAGTCGAATCTCAATCACCAACTAGTATCACCATAGTTTCATAAATGAAAGGGCACTTTAATAGCCTTCCCTACTGCAATGAAAGTAGAAGGGATATAATTGCAGAATAAAGGACAATATTTTTAGTTGAATACATTTAGCTTTATGACACACTCTCATTNTGTTTTGTTTTGTTTTTAACTTGATAGCATTGCTGTGGTGTTCAGAAAAGAGTGCTATGGTTCTTGTTACTGATTTTCTGTGGTGGAGTGAAGTATGGTTGTGGAATAAAGCAGGAACAGTCTGTGGGGCTCATCTTAAGTGTTGGAGAGTAACCAGAGGCTATGGGGTAAGTAGAAAGAACCCATAGAGCATAGGAAAGACAAGTAAGACCTGATCAGTGGGGAAGGGTAGCACAAGAGTCATAGGGATTTTACAAACCTGGCTGTTCAAGGAGGAATGCTGCAGGTTCTTTTCCTGGCTCTCACAACCTCTCCAACATGAACGGGTGGAATTACAGGGTTTTGGATGGTGGGGTTGGCCTTTTGCTGTCCACAT
Organism: Crocuta crocuta; assembly: GCF_008692635.1. Taxonomy (NCBI): domain Eukaryota; kingdom Metazoa; phylum Chordata; class Mammalia; order Carnivora; family Hyaenidae; genus Crocuta; species Crocuta crocuta. Next base: position 71,682 of record NW_027532246.1, read on the forward strand.
TACACTGTGCAGCCAGCTTCCTTTTCTCAGTGATCAGATACTGCAATCCCTCTTCCTCTATAAGGCGCCCTTGATACTACCCAATTCTAGGCTGGCAAGACAGCATTTCAAAATTGATTTGAATTTTGCAAAGTGTTTTGTAAACGAAGTCTTTTAGAATCAGGGAGAACAAAGTTGCTAAATTATGTATATGTTATATTCACATCATATATTTGTATGTGTATTCTGACTTCCAATACTGGTTTCTTTTTTACTTCCTTTGCTAAAAAAGGACAAAAGAACTAAATCAAAGCTTGAACTAAGTGCTGTCAGGGTTCTGGCTTTGGGGGTTGTTAGAAGCACTGTGAGGAAAAATGCAACAGAACAATGCTCTGTTGTTAGCTGTGAGTGAAACCCAGAGACCATCAGAGGGAGTACTTTAGCTGCTGAGAAGGGACTCAGAGGGAGACAGAAAATAAATGTACAACAAACAATCCAATGTCAGAAATGATCACTACTGCAAAATGAGCCTGAAAACCTATTTTTTAGCAATTTCTACTGATGAAGTCCCAACTCCAGCCATGGCCAATATTTGCTAGATGATTCTTTGAATCTGGCTAATGTGGAATCTTGCAAGGACAAAGAGGATGTGCTCACTGGCCAGTAAGAGAGGTACTGGTCATGCATTCTTAAATGTGCTAGTAGTTCTGGTCTTTAAATTAATTAAATAATGCCAATTTAATGAAGACAATGTTATGCATTTTTAATTGTTCACCTATGATTTGACATTAGCCATGCCTTTCTGACAAATATGAAGATTTGTTGGCCAGCACTGACATTATCTGAAACTTGGGTCTTTATATTGTCAATTCCTTTGCACATTTCCCTTGCCTGTGCCTTCCCTCATGCCTTGGTGCTATATTGATGGGTCCCACTTGCGGACAGACCACACCCTACCCTATTCCTAAATCAATTTTTTAAATGACAGAAAATATACCAGCAATCTGAGACCTCTTTAATGGAGCTTGAAACACTGAGCCAGGAATAAGCATTATGCATTCGTTCGTTCTGCCTCTGAATTGCAGTGTTCCCCACTGCTCTTTCTAGGTGACTTTTGCTTTAATCTCTCATTCTATCCAGTTTATCCAGTAGTTCTGCGTTGTCACCTTCCAGGACTATGTCCTCACCCTATATCTTGCCAACTTCCTGCCAATCTTCTTTCCCTAGACTCTGCTCCAGCCCACTCCTTGATATCTTATCAACTGGCAAGATATGGACAAGTCATGATGATGACAGACACTATGCTTGTCTTCTGGGTTGGAAAGTTTCTAGAATTTCTTGTTGTGGGATTGGATCTCCTCCTTCTGACCATAATTTGAATCTGTGGACACTACTCTGGAAATCTCAACTGTCCTGGCTAAGGCCAACCTCTGCATTCTGATCAGGTTTCCTCAGCACCTATCCTAGTTAATGGGTCTTTGCTTCATCCAGCTTCCTTCTCCATCATACTCTGTGGCTGAATCCACCTATGATTTGTCTTTGTAGGTGGTGTGATGGGTACTACAAAAATCTGTATCCCTGAAATGTCCATCTCTGATATCTGCAGTTTATTACTGTTAAATTCAGCTCTTTGAGATAGGGGATTGTGTCTATAGCAGACATCTATAAAAATGCATATTTTCCAGGTATCTTTGTAAGGGTAGACTAGGCTAGTTTGTAGTAATGAGTAAACCCAAATAAATAGATAATGTAAAAACATAATAGTTTATTTCTTGTTCACATAGCAGTTTGTTTGAGTATTCAGGTCAGCAAGAGGTTCTCCTTCCCATAGTCATTTAAAGATTTTGATTTTCCCCCATCTTGTGGCTCCTCAATTCCCTAAGGCCTCATTGGCATCTACACCCAGCTGGTGGAAGAGAAGAGTAAGCCTGGAGAGTCAAATGCATTTCTTAAAAGCTTTGGCATGGAGGTGGTGCCTAGATGTTATTCTCACATGTCATTGGTCAGAATTCAATCACATGGTCACATTTAATTGTAAGGGAGGTTGGGGAATATTGTCTAGCCACGTTCCCAGGGGAAAAATGAGAGAATAGATTTTGAAGAACAGCTAACTGTCTCTGCCATATCAAATAAGGATAACACACTGATACATTTTTAGCCTTTGATACGTTGATACAGTTTTGTTCATTAAATTGCTAATACTTGAGGAAGCAGATTACAAAAGAATAGGATATAGGCTAGATTAGGGGAGTGAAATAGGAGGAAAATACATTGCCAATATATGGGTCAGTGATGGGAAAGATCAGTCTTTCTTCCTTCCTTCCTTCCTTCCTTCCTTCCTTCCGCTCTTTCTTTCTTTCTTTCTTTCTTTCTTTCTTTCTTTCTTTCTTTCTTTCTTTCTTTCTTTCTTTCTTTCTTTCTTCTTTCTTTCTTCTTTCTTTCTTTCTTTCTTTCTTTAAGTAAGTTCTATGCCTAATATGGGGCTCAAACTCATGACCCCAATATCAAGAGTCACATGCTCCACTGACTGAGCCAACCAGGCACCCCAAGGTCAGGTTTCTCTGAGATGACAAATTTTGGGGGACAGGACTCTCAGAAAGCAAAGGCTCAATATAAGCTACCGGGAAGAGGAGAAACAAAGGGATGGAAACAAATTAAAGATAAAAAGGATTTTTAATTTTTGTTTCAGGTTAGACCTGATTCTAATATCTATTCAAAATGCTTGCCAAGTGGGGGTCTTCAAACTGTGAATAATCTAATCTTGTGCCTGTTTCTGCCAGTAATCTGTCTTTTTCAAGGAGTGGGAACAAAATCCTCCCAAAGCCCTGGTTCTCAGTATTCTCCAGCAGGTTCCTACTTCTCATAAGATTTTTCAACTTAGTACCACACCAAAAGAATTAAAATCCCATCAATTTCATCATTCTAGGTCTTTGCTCAGGTCACAGTGAAGCAAAAATTTTCTCTTAGCTATCCAGTTGGTGTCAGGCTGCCTACTGGGAGTCTTATTATGTATGAGGCAAATCTTTTCATTTTCATATAGGTATTGGGTTCTGTTTCTTGTTTGGCCACTTTATACAAACACAACTGACCTCTAGTTCATTTTTGTCCTCTCCTCCTCTGCAGCCCTACAGACTGTGAGAGACTGACCCATGCTGGTGACCTACCAACACATCCTTAACCACCTGGGCTGGAGCAGGAGTTGATTCAGCAGGAAGCAGGGAGGTGAATGGAGGGTGGAGGTTGCCAAGCAGTGAGCCTTGGCTTTTGTCTGCAGAGTTGTTAATGGAGCTGAATCTGATTTGTGTTTAGCTGAAAGCACTTTGTAAAGGCGGACAGGAGGCGAAGGTCTGGAGATACAAAGACATAGAAACCATAGCTTTTGCTTTTTAGCTTGTGTCCTGTATATTTTCACTGGATGGCAAAAGATCATTGAAGGTGGAGAATCATGGACAGTCTCAATCCATTCTAGAATAGATTTCTAAGGGTGTTAGTGCCCTGCTATCAGTAGATGGTTATACATGCAATGTGATGTGAGGAGTGCTCCAAAATATTCTTTTCTTGCAGTGCCTTACACCCTATGATTAAAGATTGCCTTTTAAGAACTTTCTTAAGCAGCAGTGCCTGGGTGGCTCAGTTGGTTAAGTGTCTGACTTTGGCTCAGGTCATGATCTCATGGTTTGTGAGTTAGGCTTGTCAGGCTTGTCAGGTTTTGTGCTGACAGCTGATAGCTCTGAGCCTGGAGCCTGCAGCCTGCTTCAGATTCTGTGTCTCCCTCTCTCTCTGCCTTTCCCCTGCTTGAGCTCTATGTCTCTCTCTCTCTCTCTCTCTCAAAAATAACTAAAACATTAAAAAAATATATATGCNTATAATAATAAATGTCGTTTATTTAATAAATACTTATGTTGCATTTACTATATGCTAGGCCCTACCTAAGAGCCTTACAGACATTAACATACTTATTCCTTTTAATTCCAGAGCCCACTCTTAACCCTTACACTATTCTGCCTTTCAGAGCATAGGATTTATTTTGGAGATGTGTAACCCATTGTAGCAGATTTTTTTTTTAACCTAATCATAATATCATCCCTTCCACCTAGTAGAGAGCAGGGCTCTGAATGCTTTGAAAGGAAGGAGCATAAATGAGTCGGATGAAACTACTGGGGGGATGAGGGTGTCAGGATAAGGGTCTTGTTAAAGGGCTAGATACCCCCAATATCTGTGCTCCATAAACGTGCGGCATTCAGGAAATACTGCTCTTACTTCTTTCTCCTGGTTTGTATGAATTTGATTCCAGTGATTAGCATTTTCAGTCTCATCTCTTGTCTTTATTTTAATCTAATTTATTTTGTTTTGTTTAGTATACTCAGAGGTGGTACAGGCTGGATATGAAACAGATGGACTCCATTTACCCAGGGAACAAAGAATGTTTGAGACTAGGAAGCCATAGGTGACCATCTTAAAACTGGTTTCCAGTTCTATATTCAGAGTGGGTGCACCTTGCTTTTTCAGGACAGCTCTGTGGAGGTAGACCGTACAGGATTTCTTCCTCTTGCCTGGCTTCCCTGTGTATGATTTTGTACTAGATGCTGCTCTCTGATCATTCAGAGTTCCCATTAGCTCTCCCCCCATCATGCTTCTTCCACACACTGTATAGGTGACCGACTGCCTCTTCTATTGGCACCATGTGGCAAAGGGCCATTCTATCCGTCCAGAATATTTTCATCTGGGATCACATACCCCATTGCTTTTAGTCCCTACCTGTTTTTGTTTTTGTTTTTATAAATCCTTGTTTGTGGCTCTTTGAAATTGTAATTTCTTGTATTGGACTTATATGTCTCACTAAATATTCCAGAAAAGTATCTGATAGAAAAGGGGTGTGGTAATGATTTTGGCATTACCCCACCAGTCCTTGTCACTAGAACATTTTCCCAAGCCAGATACTATAATTAAATCCAGCAGTCACAAGAAATCCAAGCACCTACTATGCACAGGGTGCTAACTAAGCTACTATATGCTTTAGGAACTCTGAGCTGACCTCACTAGGCCGTTATACTCTCTGCTCCTAGAGAGAAAAAAGCTGCCTTGAATGACAGACTTTTCATTTCCTGGGTGTAACCGGGGATTCAGCTCCTACACTTCGGCACTGAGTTCGTTGTCTTCATAATTAATGCTATAAAGAACAGATTTGGAAAGAATATGGGAACAAGAGGCTAAGTCTCCAGAGGGAGCCTTAGAAGTGGACTCAGTGCATTTTCCCCTACACCATTAATCCCCCATGGTCACAAGTGGGGACTACAGATGCCCTCCTCAGGCCCTCCGGTTCAATTTCACCATAAGACAATTGACCTATCGCCACTGTGAGGAGCAAAGCCTCGAACAAAGCAGCTGCCGAAAGGACTTTGTCAAGCTGGAAATGAATTATTAATACAGCTCTGAAAAGGAACGGCATCAGAAACCAGGCTTTTTATTATTTACATTAATGAGCTGGAAGACGAAGCAGTGAACAAAACCCAAGTTTGGAGAATGCTATATTTTGAAGTTTAACAAGTGAAGAAACAACAAAAATCCAACAAATGTAAATCCTAACTAATATATCTCTGCACAGAAAGCTCAAAGAGGAAATATTTTCAGAGCAGGAAAAGGCTAAAGCAGGGTGTCAAGTCATTACTGAAATTCCCTACTGTCAGTTTGTTTGAGAATGAAGCTCAGATTTAGGAAGAAAAAATGCCTAGATTGCCTGCTGGACAGACACAATACAATGCACCTATCAAAGGAGGCAGCATTATCTCTATTAGAGATGTGTGCCCAGTACAATAAGCCATTCATCTCTTATCTGGGTTGAACGGTAAATTATTCCAATACAATATCATATTCTGCTCCTCAGATTGATTCCCAATCTTCACAGCTTGATTGGCAGAGGCGTGCGTGTATGTGCAGGTTTTCTGTGTACGTCCCCTAATGCTTTCCTTCTGCTGCAGATAGAGCCCTCTTTCCTACCAATAACCTCCCATCCTTGATCACAAATGGTCTTTTGTTTAACCCCCTCTTTCTTCACTCTAGCCATGTATTATAAATATTTCTGTGAGCCTCAGTCTGGCAATACCAGACTCAGTCCTTGCCTTCACAAGATGTATAACGATTTTCTGAGATGAGAGACAACGCAATGTTTTGCTCCATTGAATTAGGTCCTCCCCCAAACAGGTATTTTTATTTTGTTTGAACTGTACTTTGTCCTATACTATATCTCTTAGTTTCTGGAGATTTGGTCACTTGTCTTCATGTTTGTACCTTTTACCAAGCTCCCAATTTCTGTCTTCTGTCTTTAAGGGTCATTGTTATTGGTTGTGTATCAGGTTTCTGACCCACTACTTACCCTCACCTTCCCTGTTCCCTTTGGCTATGACTCTACTTTGCCTAGACTGTTTGGCCCAGACCCATTGCCTGCTCTGGTTTCTAGAACCTGCATAATCTTTACTAAAGTTCTGTACTTTGTTGGCCTGCCTTCTCTCCGAAGTAGTACTTGGACTTGATATAATGGATACTTTGGAGTAATGCCACTGTGGATGTTTCTCTTGTACAACTCTGTACTATTTTTTTCCAATAAGTTTTTGGGTCAATTTGAGGAGAAGGATGGCTGAAGGGTGTGTGTGTGTGTGTGTGTGTGTGCGCGCGCGCGCGCACATGCGTGCATGTACGCACTTCCACACAAACTTAGGGAGCCACTTGGAAATTACTTTGATCATTCTTGTTAAATAGAGCCTAAGTGTCCATCAACGGACGAATGGATCAAGAAGATGTGGTTTATCTATACAATGGAATACTACATGGCAATGAGAAAGAATNAACAAAAGCACTCTTTTATTTCCAAAAAAAAGAAAAAAGGAATTTAAAAATGGTCTTAAACAGTGTCAATAAAATTGCATCACAGTGATAGACCCGAGATAACTTTGAATCTTGAGTCAGGAAGGCCTTTGGCAAAATTTAAGAGCTTTGATCTGATACANTATATTTTTTGAAGTAGCAACAATTATGACTGATCATAAATGATCTTTGGCATTTTACAGTTTAAAAATTGTTTTAGGGGCGCCTGGGTGGCTTAGTCGGTTAAGTGTCCGGCTTTCGCTCAGGTCATGATCTCACGGTTCGTGGGTTTGAGCCCCGCGTCGGGCTCTGTGCTGACTGCCAGCTCAGAGCCTGGAGCCTGTTTCAGTCTGTGACTCCCTCTCTCTCTGACCCTCCCCTGCTCACGCTGTCTCTCTCTCTCCTAGAAATAAAAAAAAAAAATTGTTTTAAAATATACTGTTCTTTAATCTTTTTATTAGGTTGAACTGTATGAAATTGTCAAATTTGAACATTTGGACCTATCAAAATGAATCAGCAATTTCATACAACTCACCCTTATAGTTTACAGATGAAGCAGTTGAGGTTTAGTGAGATTAAGTGGCTTCTCCAAGGTCATTCATTTGCACCCTAAGTGGTACAGCTTGGATTCAAATTCCCCTGTCTCACTTTCATTTTCTTCATTGCTCTTTTGTTTTGAGTTCAAGATCCCCTTAAAAAGCCCTGGCTGCAAGTTCCAGAGCTCAAGTATTA
>NW_027532246.1:79277-79519 GCF_008692635.1 Crocuta crocuta
TGAGGGGGCTACCTGGGTGGCTCAGTCAGTTAAGCATCGAACTTTGGCTCAGGTCATGATCTCATAGTTTGTGGGTTCAAGCCCAACGCTCAACTGAGTCACCCAAGCTCCCCAAGTATTAGTTTTTTTTAAAATCTACAGTGGCCCACTGGAATTAATGATTTTGAAATGCCCCCAAACATTTAAGATTAGTCAAAAATCTTAAACTGACAAAGAAAAAAATTACAAATCCTCATGCTAAT
>NW_027532246.1:79563-79823 GCF_008692635.1 Crocuta crocuta
TCGTCTTCTCTCATTATTCTCTATCCCTTCCACCTCAGTCTTTGTCTTGAGCTTAAGCTCTTGAGCTTACTTTTCTCCTTAAGGGTCTTTTTCTTGGCCAAGATCTGATTGTACCACTGACCCTGATTCAGTTAATTTCACCAAATAATGTAGAACAGGGAAACTGGAGTTTGGAATAAGACATCCCAGCAGGAGCCACTGCCACTTGCTCTCTAACAGCTTCCTGTTTTCTAATAGGAAGAGTTTCTAGAAGTGGCTTT
>NW_027532246.1:79843-80698 GCF_008692635.1 Crocuta crocuta
AGTCCTGCAGTGCTCCTAATGCTGTCTCAATGGGACATCCTTCAGACCAGAACAATCTCCTCTCTCTGCTGGGCCACAATACTATTGTGAAGTCATGCTTCACTTAATTAAGTCAAACTGGCGAGCACTGTGCATATTAATGAACACCCTAATGAGCATTAATTTTTGATGTTCTTCATTAACAAGCATTATAAACTATGACAAATTTTGGTTTGACTTTGTGCCAAAATGAGGATGAGTGGTTGTTTAAAGCTGTAAATCCAAAAGCTTCCCCTGGGACATGGAGGGCTGATCATTAATACTTCTGGAGCTCCCAATGTCAAATAAGACAAACGGCCCAATATGGGGCCCTTCCCCCACCTGCCTTCATCATGCCTTCCTTTTCTAAGCAGATGCTCCCCTTAAAGCACACACACTCTTACTCAAAACCACTTTTCACTTTAGACTGCTGGAAAAAATGTTCACATCTTGGGAGTTACTAGACCTAGTAATTGCCTGCAAATTTCAGATAATGAAACTTCCAGCTTCAAAACACAAATACTTGGCAGGGATAAATAGATGGATGGAGAGATGTTTCTCTTAATTGAGAATTGGAAACTTCATTAGAATTTTTTTTTAAAGAAGCCACAGTTTGTTCTACTGCTGGTTGTTAAATAAGAAAAGTGCAAGCAGTAATATGTTTAAGGCACACATCAAACCCAGAAGGAAGAATAGGGATGATAGCAGGGGCATGAAAATGTCTTTTGGCTCCAAACCTTCTTCCCTGAGGGCCTGCCAAGGTGCCCAGATTCCCATCATTAGGTTTCCTCTTTAGGGGTTTTCTGTTTAAATGGAGCTAATGCTTTATATTACCTG
>NW_027532246.1:80705-98191 GCF_008692635.1 Crocuta crocuta
TTTGATTATTTCATAACATTCATTGCCACCCCTTAGGCTGTGCAGCTAAGGGCCTGAAATATAAAATTAGCATGCTTTGTTAGAAGAATAAGGTTGAGATTTATTCCTAGCCTGATGAGGTCCCCTGGGTAGCCATGGGGAAGTCATGAAGCAGGAGATTATCAGGTATCTGGGTGTAATGGGTACTGAATAGTAACTTTTTCTTGCTTTCCAAATTTCCTGAATCTGCTATAGATCTTTCCATGCTAGACCTCCCAAAATGAGGACACAAGGGCTAGATGTAGAGTGTGGAGATAAAGAATATGGGTTTTGACTTCAGATTGTACTGGGTTCAAATGCAAGGCCTCAGGTTATCTCTCTCCTTCTTTCTCTCTCTCCTTTCTTTACCCCCTCCCTCCTTCTCCCCCTCCTTCCCTCTATCTCTACCTCTGTATTTTTTCTTTTTTTTTTTTTAATTATTTTTGTTTTGGGTTTTCCATGGAGTATTTATCTTTCTCAGATAGTTTTCCTTCATTAGCCACTGCCTTCTCATGTCTATCTCCCCTGACTCCCTCCTCATTGTGTTCTTGTGGATGATTTCAACACTGTTCAGGGAAACCCTAATGAGTTCACAACACATCTGCCTTCCTGATCATAGAAGGGATTTCAAATCCAAAATGAAATAGCTTTTGGATTAACTGTGCCATTATTTCCCCTTTCACTGCTGCCCATAATAAAAGTTGTTCTCTCAATATGTTACCTTCTTACCTGCCAGTGATGTGGAACGAATAAATGAGACAATAATTTGGTATAGAGGAAAGGGGTAGGGAGAAGAGGGTAGATTTTGCAGGGATTCTCTCTATTGCTAAAANTGCAGCCACACTGAATGTGACAAGCAGACTCACTCAATTGACATCTACTTTTTATGTGTCCAGTTCTATGTAAGGTTCCCCAGAGCTACTAAGTACTTATGAGATACTATTCTTGACCTCAAGTTGCTTAAAATCAATCTTAGAAGTTGAGGTTATTTCTTTCTTTCTTTCTTTTTTTTAATATTTTTATTTATTTCTAGGAGAGAGAGACAGCNTCTTGAAGGTTGAGTTTGGATAGCAAAGGGCATGGAAGTCATCTCAGTTATACATATATTGGTGGTGGTAACAAATAAAGAGAGATAACTGCTAATAGAAATACTGGTAGCAAGAATAAATGTGATGTGTGCAGAAGACAATGAGATCAGGTTAACAGGAGCAGAAAGTGCCTTGTAGAGAGCAGTGGGAAATACGACTATAAAGCATAAATATAGCCAGCTTCTAAGGGATTGAAAGATAGGCTGAGGACTTTTTTGTAACTGTATTGAGGAATAATTGACAAATGTAATTATATTTAAAGTATATAATGTGATGATTTTTTTAAAAATATTTTTATTTATTTCTAGGAGAGAGAGAGACAGCGTGAGCAGCGGAGAGTCAGAGAGAGAGGGAGACACAGACTCTGAAATAGNTACATATGCATTACAGAGTGATTGCCAAGAACAAAATAATTAACACATTCATCACGTCACGTAGTTAACCCTTTGTGTGTGTGTTAAGAATGTGTAAGATTTACTCTCAGCAACTTTCAAGTATACAAGAACATATAATTAAAAATAGTCACCATGCTCTATATTAAATCCTCAGAACAAATGCTTCTTATAACTGAAAATTAGGGCTCTTTGACTTATTTTCTTCCCATTTCCCCCTTACTCCAGCCCCTGGAAACCACCATTCTATTTTGTTTTTATCAAGTGAGTAATTTTTTGTTTTTAAAATTTTTTTTGCTGTTTATTTTTGAGACAGAGAGAGAGAGCGAGAGAGCAGGGAATGAGCAGAGAAAAGGGAGATGAAGAATCTGAAGCAGGCTCCAGGCTCTGAGCTATTGGCACAGAGCCTGAAGTGGTGGGGCTCGAACACATGAGCCATGAGATCATGACCTGAGTTGAAGTCAGATGGTTAACTGAGCCACCATCTGAGGTGTTTTGTTTTGTTTTGTTTTTTTCAGATGCCATATATAAGTGATACCACACTTTGTCTTCCTTTGTCTTATTTCATTTAGCATTATGTCCTTCTAGTGCATCCATGCTATTGCAAATAGCAGGATTTCTTTTTATGGTTGAAAAATATTCCTGTGTGAGTGTATCATATTTTCTTTATCCGTTTATCTGATGAAGGACATTTAAGTTGGTTCCATGTGTTGGCTATTGTGAATAATGTTGCAATAAACCTGGGGTTGCAGATATCTCTTCAAGATATTGTTATCAATTCCTTTGGATATATATCCAGGAGTGGGACTGCTGGATCATATGGTAGTTTTATTTTTAATTTTTTTGAGGAACTTTGATACTGTTTTCCATAGTGGCTCTGCTATTTTACATGCTTGTCAACAGTGTATAAGCGTTCCCTTTTGTCCACATCCTTGCCAACACTTGTTGTCTCTTTGATAATAGACTGAGATTATGTGGTAGGTAATAAGGAGCCATTGTATGTTGGGAAACAGGGATACAATGAGATTATAACAGAAAGATCATTGAGGTTGGTGAGAAGCTGTTACAATGGTATAGGACCTACTACTAAAGCAAGTTCCAATAGGATCACCTTTAGTGTCCCCCGGGAGCTTGTTAAAAGCACAGAATTTTTCAGACCATACCCCATACCTACTATATACATTATTTCCTGCTGTGTAACAAATCGCCTTAAAACTTGGCAGTTTAAAACAGAGAGCATTTATCTCACATTTTTTTGTGATCAAGCATCTCATAGTGCCTATGTGAGTGGTTCTGGCTCAGGGTTGTCTTTTATGAGGTTGTAGTGAAGATTTCAGCTAGAATTGTAGTCATCTGAAGGCTTGACTGGGGCTGAAGGATCTACTTCCAAGCTCACTCACATGGCTGTTGGCAAGAGCCTTCAATTTTCACTAGCTGCTAGCTGGAAATTTCAATTTATCACTATGTTGGCTTCTCCATAGACTGCCTGAGTGACTTCTCAGAATGGTAGCTGGCCTCCCCCAGAGTGAGTGATCTAAGAGAGAGAGAGACAGAGAGACAGAGGAATCAAGAGAAAAGCCATATTGTCTTCTATAAGCTAATCTGAGACATGCTATACCATTATTTTTGTCCTATTTTCTTGGTCATGCAGACCAACCCTGATACAATATAGCAGGAGATAAAATAGGAAGTAAATACTGGGAAATGGGGGATCATTAGATGCCATCTTGTAGGCTGGCTACCATACTTCCTGATTCAGTATCTGCATTTTAATAAGCTTTCCAGGTGACATGTATGCATGTTATTCACACGGCCTAGGGCAATATTCCTGAAACAGCAATCAGTGAGGGAGTGAGGAAAAGATATGTGAAACAATATACTGATGGATTTTGTGGATTTAGGGTATGAAGTAGAGGAAATAGTCAAAGTAAAAAATCCGGTCTTTACCTTGGGAGATAAAAAGTAGGGAGGTTGAGATGGGAGGAGGATGACATGCTCACTTTGACATGCTGAGTTGGAGGCAATGGGATATCTAGATTTGAAACTTTGAGGATGTGATGCTGTCTTTTTTAATTTAATTTTATTTTTCTCAACTTAGTGAACATACAGTGTAGTCTTGGCTTCTGGAGTAGATTCCAGTGATTCATTTCCTAGTGTTCATCCCAAAAAGTGCCCTCCTTAATGCCCATCACCCATTTAACCTACTAAGCCATCAATCCTCAGTTTGTTCTCTGTATTTAAGAGTCTCTTAAGGTTTGCCTCTCTCTCTGTTTTTATCTTATTTTTCCTTCCCTTTCCCTGTGTTCATCTGTTAAGTTTCTCATATTCTACATAAGAGTAAAATTATATAATATCTATCTATCTCTGACTGACTTATTTCACTTAGCATAATACCCTCCAGTTCCATTCACATTGTTGCAAATGGCAACATTTCTTTCTTTTTCACTGCTGAGTAGTATTCCATTGTGTATCTATACCACATCTTCTTTTTTTATTACATTTTATTTTTATTTTTTAAATCTAATTTATTGTCAAATTGGCTCACATACAGTGTATACAGTGTGCTCTTGGTTTTGGGGGTAGATTCCCATGATTCATCACTTACATACAACACCCAGTGCTCATCCCAACAAGTGCCCGGCTCAATGCCCCTCACCCATTTTCCCCTTTCCCCTGCTCCCCCCATCAACCCTTAGTTTGTTCTCAGTATTTAAGAGTCTCTTATGGTTTCCCTCCCTCCCTCTCTGTAACTATTTTTTCCCCTTCTCTTCCCTTCCCCCACGGTCTTCTGTTAAGTTTCTCAAGTTCCACATATGAGTGAAAATATATGATATCTATCTTTCTCTAACTGACTTATTTCACTCAGCATAATACCCTCCAGTTCCATTCACATTGCTACTAATGGCAGGATATTTAAGAGTCTCTTATGGTTTCCCTCCCTCCCTCTCTGTTTGTAACTATTTTTTCCCCTTCTCTTCCCTTCCCCCACGGTCTTCTGTTAAGTTTCTCAAGTTCCACATATGAGTGAAAATATATGATATCTGTCTTTCTCTAACTGACTTATTTCACTCAGCATAATACCCTCCAGTTCCATCCACATTGCTACCAATGGCAGGATTTCATTCTTTCTAATTGCCAAGCAGTATTCCATTGTATATATAAACCACATCTTCTTTACCATTCATCAGTTGATGGACATTTAGGCCCTTTCCATGATTTGGCTACTGTTGAAAGTGCTACTATAAACATTGGGGTACATGTGCCCCTATTAATCAGCACTCCTGTATCCATTGGATAAATTCCTAGTAGTGCTATTGCTGGGTCATAGGATAGTTCTATTTTAAATTTTTTGAGGAACCTCCACACTGTTTTCCAGAGGAGCTGCCCCAGTTTACATTCCCACCAACAGTGTAGGAGGGTGCCCGTTTCTCCACATCCTTGCCAGCATCTATAGTCTCCTGATTTGTTCATTTTAGCCACTCTGACCAGCATGAGGTGGTATCTCAGTGTGGCTTTGTTTTGTATTTCCCTGATGATAAGTGACATTGAGCATCGTTTCATGTGTCTGTTGGCCATCTGGATGTCTTCTGTGGAAAAGTGTCTATTCATGTCTTCTGCCANCTTCACTGGATATTTGTTTTTCAGTTGTTGAGTTTGGTAAATTCTTTATAGATTTTGGGTACTAACCCTTTATCCGATATGTCATTTGCAAATATTCTTTCCCATTCTACCAGTTGCCTTTTAGTTTTGTTGATTATTTCCTTTCCAGTGCAGATGCTTTTTATCTTGATGAGGTCCCAATAGTTTATTTCTGCTTTTAATTCTCTTGCCTTTGGAGACGTGTCCAGCAAGAAATTGCTGTGGCTGAGGTCAAAGAGGTTGTTTCCTGCTTTCCTCAAGTCATGATATCACAGTTTGTGGGTTTGAGCCCCGAATCGGGCTCTGTGCTGACAGCTAGCTCATAGCCTGGAGCCTGTTTCAGATTCTGTGTCTCCCTCTCTCTCTGACCCTCCCCTGCTCATGCTATCTCTCTCTCTCAGAAATAAATAAAACATTAAAAGAAAATTTAAAAATTATTTAATTTTAGAGGTGCCTAGATTAAATACTTTTAATTAAAATACTTTTAATCTGGGCACCTGGGTGGCTAAGTCGGTTAAGTGTCCATCTCCTGGTTTCAGCTTAGGTCATGATCTCACAGTTTGTGAGTTCAAGCCTTGCATCAGGCTCTGTGGAGCCTCCTTGGGATTCTCTCTCTCTGGCCCTCCCCTGCTCATGCTCTCTTTCTCTCTCAAACTAAATAAATAAAATTTAAAGAAATTAAAATGCTTTTAATCTACTACAAAGACTTTGTCATTTATTCCACATGAACATATCTGTAGAATAAATTCCTTCAAGTGGAATTTCTAGGTTCAAAGATAAGCACATCCCAAATTTGATGGATATGGCCCAATCGCTCTCCATACAGGTTGTGCCAATTACACTCCCTTCAGCAATTTATGAGAGTGACCTTTTTGCCACATCCTCCCCCGTACAGTGTGTTAGCAAACTTTTTCATCATTGCCAGTCTGATGGGTGGGAATAATATTTCAATGAAGTTTCAATTTGCATTTTTCTTATTTTGGGTGAAGTTGAGCAGCTATCATGTATTTAATTTGGTATTTTATTTTCTACAAATATTCTATTTATTATGCTTTGATCATTTTCTATGTGGTCTTCTAAAATTGATTTATAGGGGTGCCTGAGTAGCTCAGCATCTGACTCTCCATTTCAGCACAGGTCATGATCTCACAGTTTGTGAGATTGAGCCCTGCACTGGGCTCTGTGCTGATAGAGCAGAGCCTGCTTGGGATTCTCTTTCTGCCCCTCCCTAGCTCACTTGCATGCACGTGTTCTCTCTCTCTCTTTATCTCTAAATAAATAAATGTAAAAAAAAATTGATTTAGAGTAGATCTTTTTATATTAAGAATGTCCCTATTCAGNTTCACAGAAGTTTTTGCAAGAGATGAATTTTTATTTTTATGTATTCATTTGTATTGGACTTTTCTTTTTTGACTTCTGGGTTTTGTGTTAGAAAGGACTTCTCCTGAACTCCAAGATTATTAAAAACTAACTTCACTCTTTCTTGTAGTTTTTTTTATGACTTTATTTTTCATGTTAAAACTGATCTATCTGGAATTTATTTGGGTCAGGTATGAGTTGTAGATTCAACTACTTAATTTCTGGATTTCTACCTCGTCTCAATACCATTTATTTAACTATCTATTCCCCATGGATTAAAAAAATTTTTTTAAGTTTATTTATTTTTTATTTTTGAGAGAGAGAGAGGGAGAGAGGAAATGCACAAGTGGGGGAGGGGCAGAGAGAGAGGGAGACACAGAATCTGAATCACCCTCCAGGCACTGAGCTGTCAGCACAGAGCCAATGTCGAGGTCGAACCCACGAACCTTGAGATGATGACCTGAGCCAAAGTCAGACACTTAACCGACTGAGCCACCCAGGCATCCCTTCCTCATGGATTTAAATACCACTTTTAACATATAGTAAATTCCTGTATGTGTTTGGGTTTATTTCTGGACTCTGTGGTCTGTTCTATTGAAGAATCACTTCCTTTTGGAAAGGACTCTTTAGCTTATTAAAATATTCTTACAAGAGTCCTATAAATATTGGTTTGCCTTTTGTATTTGTTAAGTGTTTGTTTCTATATCACTTAAGTACTTGGCAGAGAAGATTGGGGCTAAGAGGGGAAGAGGCAGTGAAGCATAAGACTAATTTGTTAAGAACAAGTACATATTGACAGTCCACCTGAAATTTTCATGTAAATCAGTGAGAAAATAGGAGTTGATGTATTAAAAGAGTAAGAAACCCCCTGTTTATCTAAAATGTGAGATGCCTCTGTAAAGCCACTCACAAGGTGCTATTCCAAAATATGCACAGTGGATGAGAGTACTGGCTCTGGAGTCAGTCTGTGTATGTTCAAATCTTTGCTATATAGTAGTAATACTTTGAAGAAATGCTGTGGCTGTTCTCCAAGGGCCTCAACGTACTGGCGGGCTTGTATATTCTTCCACAGTTCTTTTGGAACATAGCTCGATAGATTTATCTGCTCTAAGTCCAGTTAACTGTGGTCACTTAAACACCTGGTAGATTTTAGCTCTCACTACTACTACTGCTTGAGAGCTTAGAATTCTAGAGCCAGGGTTAACAAACTAGTGCCAGCAGGTCAAATCCAGCCTCCTACATGTTTTTGTATTCAAATTTTTAAAGTATTGTAAAAACAAAACAAAACAAAACCCACCCACCCAACCAAAGAAGAATATGTAACAGAGGCAGTATGTGAACTGCAATGCCTAGAATATTTACTGTATATGTGGCTTTTTGCAGAAAATGTTTGCCAGCCCCTGTTCTTAGTATGGATTAGATCTTTGTCTTAGAAAAAAATCATACTTATCTTGCCAATAACAAAGCAAGCTGCCTCTTACACTCTAAATGCAGTTATGAGGCATTTACATGGTATAGAAATAGGGTCTTTTTGTTTTATTCTCCACCATGTAGCTCATCTAACCTTCATTTTCATGTAGCAGCTGATGGAGATTTAAAGGCTCACAAGAGAATTTCCTTTGCATGACTTTGAGGCAGGATTCATGGTTGAAAATCTGAGTGAGATTTCAAGACAAACTTTTTAGGCTGTGACCCTACACAGTTGCAGGTTTGTTTAGAGTAAATCAAAGTAACTAGACATCAATTTATTTTTGAACCATCTATTTTCTTCTTGTTGGTTTTCTTGTGCACTTGTAATGAATCATTTCTTTCTTTTGCTGTTCCCTTTTTCCCTCCTCTGTGCATGAACAAACATATATGTAATCTCCTTAGCTGAATCTCTGGAGTCTGTAAATTATTTCGACTAAGGTCCTTCCTTATTTTACACACCAGATAACTGGAATCATGGGAGGCTTAGTTAAATGTCCAAGGTCACACAGCTAGGAAGGGACAGGGCTGGACTAAAGGATCGGTCTCCTGACTGCTGTTTCATTATAAAAAAAATAAATAAAGCACTTTCCCTGGCAAGCATGTCTCCTCTTTTTCCCGAGGTGCTAAAAGCAAGCTGTATTGGAAAAGAAATATAAAGGTAGAGACTGTCCTTCTAGCTTGTTCTCTTCCTCCATAGCATTCAGATTGGGCTTGTGCATGTTACCAGTTTCTCTCTTTAATACTCCACATTGAGGAGAAAATAATCCATTAAGTTTAATTTGTTTATTCTTTTTTTTTAAATTTTTTAAAAATGTTTTATTTATTTCTAGGAGAGAGAGAGACAGCATGAGCAGGGGAGGGTCAGAGAGAGAGGGAGTGACAGACTCTGAAACAGGCTCCAGGCTCTGAGCTGGCAGTCAGCACAGAGCCTGACGCGGGGCTCGAACCCATGAGCCGCGAGATCATGACCTGAGCGAAAGTTGGACGCTTAACCGACTAAGCCACCCGGGCGCCCCTTAATTTGTTTATTCTTACTCATCTTATTGTACCTGGATTGCTGGGACTACTCATAATTTATTTTTGGAACAAAGGTAATTGTTGGTTATTTAGAAATGGACCCTGTTCTTTTTTCCTTCCCAAGTATTTAATCATTTTCAATTTCGTCTGGACTCTAATGAGGAATATAAGAATACTAGGGTTGTCCTAATTTCAACATAGGTATACTTTGCTAAATAGCGGTTGGAATTTCTAGTCTTCACAGTTTGGTCTTGGCTCTCAGTTCTTCCTAGATTCTCATTTAATCTCTCTCTTTGTCTCTGTGTATCTTCATCTCTCTCTGTCTCTCAAAATGTGACTTAAGGACTTTTGCAACATCTTAGGAAAGGCTTCTTTGCTCATAAATGGGAAAATAAACAATGTAGAGTGTCCACTTCATTTTAGAAACTACTTGGTTCATTCTTTCATATCTCTAGAGAACTAAAACATCTTCTCCCCAAGGTAGAGCAGACTTTAGTGGTATTTAGCAAGTAGAAGCTATCTGCAGAGTGACAGAGTTTAGCTGAAGTGGATAAAGATTCTTATATTTTTTTTAACCCATGAGAATGTCTTTGGCTGAATTAGAGAATTCTCCACAATCGAGAGTGTCTCTTAGGTCTTTCAGTCTCTCAGCTTAAACTCCAAGCTTTTCAGGGACCACTTAGCTATACCTGTATCACGAAATCACTCTCCATATTTCTTAAACTAAGATATATCATCAGTGATTTGTGATAAAGGATAGAGATGTTGAGCAAAGAGCATTCTGAATTAATGAAGCATTTTAATGTTGTATTGCCTGGGATATGGGTCCTTAGAAGAGCCACTGAAAAATCTTAGTAAAAATTATTCTCGTGTTTTCTGTAAATAGTTACCTGGATATTTCTTTAAATAGATTTAAGTATCCCTCTGGTTATCTCATTTACAATATCCACTGGTTAAGTCATCACCAATTCCACACGTGTAGGGTCCATTTCTCATGTAAATCAAGTTCATTCTTTGGATTACAAGAAGCTATGCTGCAGTCACTTGCAGGTATACCCACACAGTCAGATCTCATGGAAAGGGATGAATTTTTTAAGTATTTTAAAGGACTAAAAGAGAAACAGTTTCATGCATTTGGGAGAAAATAACATATGTTATGAAATATAGGGGGAGGTGCAGGATTTTTTCTCAAAAGAAAAAAAAGAGAAAGGCGCCTGGGTGGCTCAGTCAGTTAAGCGTCCGATTTCTGCTCAGGTCATGATCTCACGGTTCGTGGGTTCGAGCCCCGCGTCGGGCTCTGTGCTGACAGCTCAGAGCCTGGAGCCTGCTTCAGATTCTATGTCTCCCTCTCTGACCCTCCCCTGCTCACGCTATCTCTCTCTCTCAGAAATAAATAAAACATAAGAATTTTTTTTAAAGGGGGAAAAAAAAGAAATTATCTATCTCTGGTCACTGGGCATTTCTACCTAGCTTTATGCTACTTTTCTGACTTTTTCACTCAACATGTATTGGTGCAATCCCTACTCTGTCCAGTCACTGTCTTTTGTCCTATGCCTCATAGGTTTCTTTTCTTTAGTGGCTCTTTAGTTAAAGTGAGAGGCATGAAGGTTGGTTGCAGGCTTCTTTGTAGCTCTAGCTGCTGCTGATTGTTGGCTTCCCTTTGCTTCACTTCCACTGTTCATTACTTTGATACTTAGTGAGTTGAGATCCTCACTCCCCTCACTGCTTAGAAAGGCTTCAGTGTCTTTAACCAAGTAGTAGGCATTCACGGAGTACACTGACATGTATTTATGCAGCAGATGCTGAACAGGAGCTAAACTTGGAGGCCCTTTTTAGTGATTTCATAGTACATTTTGAGAAAGTGGAGGTCTGTGAAGGAGGAAATATTTGAGATGTGTGCAGAGGATGGTAAGGTGTCCTAGGATGGAAAGCTTACTTATGACACACATTTTTAAGTTTCAGAGCTTTGGTTTATTGCAGATAAAGCTTCATTAGTTGGCCAGTGATTATTACCTTTTTTAGACTTTCTATACTGTAGAATTTTGATGAGAGGAAAATCTTTGAAGAAGGTATCTTGCTAAGAATGCCTTCTAGTGAGGGACGCCTGGGTGGCTTAGTCGGTTAAGCCTCCGACTTTCGCTTAGGTCATGATCTCACGGTTCGTGGGTTTGAGCCCCGCATCGGGCTCTGTNTAGGTACCTGTGCACCCATCAGGTGGAGCTCCTGTATGAGCCTGTTTTCTGTTGTAGACATTCTTAACATCTCTACCACCCATCCTCACTTGACTATTTTATGAGTCCTATTCTCTGAGGACCTCATTATACGCAGTGAAAAAGGGTAATTGAGACAGAAGATACATGCTAATCTCTTGCTTCTCTCAAGCAAGAATATCTCCATATAATTTCAGTACACATGATTCCAGAAAGGCTTAAATGCCAAATATTTGTTTCTCAATTCTCTCACTGATGGTGAGACTTTTAGGTATTAGACAAATCAGAGGAAGAAAACATTTTAGTTGGTGGTAGTGTTCATTGGTATTTCCTTTAGATATTCCTTGGAAATATTCATGTGCAAAAATCCTAGTGAGAATTTTTCATACATTTGATGCCATGGCCTTAGTGGTTGACATTCCTATTATGCCACATAGAAACAGAAGTTCAAGTAGGCACAAACACTATAGAGTGGAGGGTAGAGGGCCATGCTCTAGCAAAGACAATGGAAAAACACCCAATTCTACAAAAGGAAGACCCCATTGTATATGGGAACTAATGCCAATATTCAAATTTGCTTGCTAGAGGGAAGCTATATGCTATTTCAAGCAAACAAGATTTTAAGGCTTCCTACGACCATATCTGTTCACCAAGTCTCTCAATCCTACCTGCTCAATAAGTTTTCAATCTTTCAATTACCATTTCCATAGCCTTAGTTAAGATGTTCACTGCTATAACGCATCAGTTCTCCTACTTCCTACTATAGTCTTTACTTTCTCCATACTACAACCTTCTCTTTGCAACACATAATAGACACAGCAAAATGTTTATTCAACTGAAAGGAATGCCACAGATTCAGTTAATCTACAGTGTGGTTGTGTTTGGGTCCATTCTTGCTCAGACTCATTCTATAGCTCTCCATTGCCTGCTGAAATAGGTGTAAACTCCATAAACAGCCCTTTCCAGTCTTTCCAGCTTCATATCTCACTATGCCCCAAGATGGAACTGAAGTTCCAAATAAACTTTTGGAAAAAACCAAGACCTGGGTTTGAATCCTGACTTTGGCAGTTAAACAGTAAATGACTGTGAAAATCACATAAATGGTCTGATTTTTAGTTTTTCTATCTGTAAAACTGCTAATAGCAGTTACCTTACTGGATATTCTGCCTCTGTAGCCTTTCATCAAATGATATTTGTGATCAAAATATCACCACTGTGAGCTCAGATTGTGATTTTATCTTATTTTTTAACTTAAAAAATGTTTATTTTTGCAGCTGATGACATAACTTTTTCCCCCATCAGACTGACCATGTTGATCTAACTGAACCATTAGCCAGTGTTTTGTCTGATGCATTGGGAAAAAAAATGTTTATTTTTGAGGGAGAGAGCATTTACAGGCAATGGCGAGAAAGGGTAGAGAGAGGGAGGCAGAAGACCCCACACATGATTTATACAAGAGCTCAATGCAGGGCTCGAACTCACAAACTGTGAGATCATAACCCGAGCTGAGGTCAGGCACTTAACCTACTGAACCACCCAGGTGCCCCAGTTTTGTTTTTTATTCAGGCAACTTTTGTTTTGTTTTATATGCAGTTGAATGAGCCAGGGTTAAGCCACTCATCAGTAACCTCTGGAGGCTGGTATTACCCTGGTGAACTAATTTGTTACTATCCACATCTCTCCCTTGTCATCTATGTAGTATTTTTGCAAAGATATTTATCCATTAAAATTTTCATAGTGAATTACATGCATTTTCTTTTGGGATTTTTCTTTCAGAATTTTATGCTGAAATTGGTGATCCACTGAGTTTTTGTCAAACAATGGTTGAGAAATGTAAAGCTAGGCTCTTCACATTCCATTATTCATTCATCAAAGATTTATTGAGCACTTACTATGTTTCAACACTGTGCAGGGTTACATAGTTGAGTAAGACACAGTTTCTGTTTTCAAAGAGCCCATAATTTGGCAGGAGGAACAAATAGATAAGCCAAGAATGGCAATATAGAGTGATAAAAGCTGTGAGAGTGGAAAGTACGGGTGGCAGAAGAACTCTAGCAGGCCATTAAACAGTACTTGGTGCCCTGAAGAGTTTCTGTGTTTCCCCTCATACACAGAGGTGACACTTAGAGCCATGTATCTGTTAGTTTTCACTGAGCCAACCACATACTCTCTCTTGGTGACCCCAGTGACCAATGGCACAGAACTTTGAGATGACTGGCCAGAGTTCAGGGGTCAGTCAATGGTTGTGGAAGAAAACAGAGCTAATTGGCCCACAAGGGCTTCAAATTGGAAGCATGGCCTCGTTAGCACTGTGCTTGCTCCTCCCTTCTCTGTGCTCCGGCTACCAACTTGACTTCCCAAAGGGGCCTTTAGAATCCAAGTATCTTTGGTCAGCATTTTGCTCTCTGAGTCTTAAAAGCATCCCTGAGAGTATTCTTCACCCTTGATTTTTAGAAGAGGAAATCAAGGCACAAAGAAAATCAGACGGAAGTGAAATTGTTGACAATTTCATGAGGAGTTTTCTAGCTTCTTTGATGACTTTTACATCCTCATGTGATCTGTGCACCACTAGGGTAGGTAATAGACTGCTTCTATCAACACTTGACCTTCTAAGCTGTGGAGGGTTGCTCACTGCAAATTGTAAAGTTAGCTCTGAAAACGAGTCTTTCAAACACAGATGGGGGAAAAGTCTCCTGATCCTCCCTTTCTTTGTTTCATTTTCAAGCCTCCTCTAAGTTCAAACCACTCTGTTCCTCCAAAGTTTCAAGTTTTGTCTCCTGCACTCCCCAGTCCTTAACAAGCTGTTGATATTCCAGGAAATGTCTTTTCTTATGAAAGACACATCAAGGCAGCTAAACAGCTGGAGTCCTCTGACAGCCAATCAGCCAGGCCTTGGGGTATAAGTGTGATGAGCAACTCAGCTAGAAAGTGTCTATCCTCTAGCTGAGCAAATGTCATCTCCACCAGGAAGCTGCAAAAAGGATGGTGAGAGACTGCACTGAAGTGTCTGCGAGGCTGAGTTCCAAGGAAAAAAAATCTATAAATACAAATATGCTGCAATATGGGAGTGCCTGATTCTAGGCTAAATATATGGATGTATCCTCTTTAGAATGTTCAGAAACACTATTTACATGTTATGCACATTAAATGGAATAACTATAAATAATTTCTTAATAGATCTCATACCTTAACAATATTAATTCATAAATTTTCCTAAAATAGACCCTTGTAAGTTATACCATTGTATAAGTATTCTGTCCTTTGTACTTGAAGAAAATGGCTGCCTACCACCAGTAGGATGAGACTACTGAGTTTGGCTGTTAATTGGAATTGGCTTACTCTAATCTTTGGACATACTCATTAAGGTTATAAACATTTTTCTGAGCAGAGGTTCCCAGGCCAGTTAAAAAAAGAAGGAAAAATTGTGTGTGTGTGTGTGTGTTGTGTGTGTGTAGATAGGTAAATATAGATATATACTTGGAGAACAAATATTAAATTGCCAAAATTTTATTTTGCCATGCAAGAAGACACATACACTCAACTACCAACTATCATAGTTACTATTTTATTTAAAAAAGCAGTTTAAAAACAAGCAAGCAGGAAGGCAAGAGTATTAAAATAAAAACCATTTTAGTTGAGTACATTAAATTATATGACTACCTTAGTCTCTGTAAATAAAGATAAATAAGAATTTAGAAATAGACAAATCAAAAAATAAAAGACAAAAACATAATTAAATTTAGTCTTTGTTATCTTTGTTTTTTACACCTCTAGTAGGGGTAAAGTCCATCACAGACTGGCATAGTTCCATGAGCTGGCATATAGGAACCACCTATTGAATGAAAGTTTGAGCTGATCCCAGCTGTAAGAAATGGGCTAGGGACTAGTGCTCTGAATCAGGCCCCTCACAAAGCCTTATTCCAAATGTGGACCTTCTCTACTGACTAGACCATGAACTCATATTACAGGATTTTGATAAGATCTCCAAGAATTCTTGTTTAAAGATCTAGGTATAGCGTGGATGCTCTAGTCTGCAGACTACTTAGTGAAGGTTCATCCAAAAGAGCAACAGGATGATTAATGGGATGTGAAAATGTGATTGGTCAGAAAAATTGTTAGTGTGTTACAAAATGAACCTACTCCTATCTTGGAAGAGTCAGTCAGTAATGGTAAATTTCCTAAAATTATACTTCTTTGCCCAAATTTCTACTGAAATAATTTGACATTTAACCAACTGAGCATCATCATACTACATTAAGTAGTTAAACTTTCTGTAATGGCTTTGACTATTCTCTTTCCATTAGTTGACTTTTTGTTCATAAAGTTGGCTTTATGTTCTGCCATTTACCAATTTTAATTATTTTATCATTTTGGGTATTATGCTGGATCCATTGTTTTGTTGCCAATCCATTGTGATTGGGATAGTAACAATTATATGCTGTTAAAAAAACAAAATTCTGGGGTGCCTGGGTGGCTCAGCCAGTTAAGTGTCCAAATCTTGATTTCAACTCAGTACATGATCTCATGTTCCTGAATTCAAGCCCTGCATGAGGCTCTGCATTGACAGCATGGAGCCTACTTGGAATTCTCTTTCTCCCTTTCTCTCTGCTCCTCCCCTGCTCGTGCTTCCCCCTCTCAAAATAAATAAAACTTAAAAATAAACGAAATTCAATGGTGTACATTTGAAGATCTAATTGGCTTTATTAAGTGATTCATGAATTGGGCAGCATCCATTCTAGTGAGTAGTGGGGAGCTCTGAGGAGTTATACAAAATAGATTTTTAAGGGAAGGAGGGTGGGGCAAGGAAGTTATTAGCAAAACAAAAGAAAGGATTGTTTCAGTCAAAGTCACCATCCTCTAGAAGACCAGGCAATGTGTCTTGTCATGCAGATTACGTCATCATCCTTTGAGGGGGAGGGAATGGGAGAGGGCCCAATTGACAGATTACCTCCTTGGTGCTGATCAGAAACAATTTTTAAATTTTTTATTTATTTCTGAGAGAGAGAGAGAGAGACAGCGTGAGCAGGGGAAGGTCAGAGAGAGAGGAAGATACAGAATCTTAAACAGGCTCCAGGCTCTGAGCTGGCTGTCAGCACAGAGCCCGACATGGGGCTTCAACCCACAAACCGTGAGATCATGACCTGAGCCGAAGTCGGATGCTTAACCGACTGAGCCACCCAAGCGCCCCCTGATACTCCCATTCTTACNTTCTGACTAAATGATTAAGACTACATTTCTGGGGGAGATCAAAATTGCAGTTAGGTTAGGTATTAAGGTGACTTGGCATAACCTAAGTTGACTACATCCTGGGCCTGTGGTTTTCTTTTTAACAATGCTTTCCTCTTTCTGACCTTGTAGTTTTCATCCTGGCACATTCTCATCCCTGGTGGTTCATACCTTTCCTAGCTTCCTTTATCATGCAGACTTTTGGTATTTGCACATATTGCCTTCTGGCTATTTCTTAAGCTCTTACAATTCTGACGTCTTTTCCACTTTACATTTTTTCCCTCCTATCTCTCACTGTTCTTGTCTCTTTGTTTCACAGCAACATGTACGTGCAGTTCTCAACCGAAAATGCAATTCAATTAACATATATTCGGATTCACTATTTGCAGGGTACTGTGTTAGACTCTGGAGGAATCAGAGATAAGTGTGGGTCAATTTTTGCCTCTAAGGAACTTACAGTTGAATAGAAGGTGAGGACAAATATTTACCCCAATATCTACTTATAGCTAGGCCATAACAGTTTCTCAAAGGAGAAATATGAGGAGGATGAGATGGTATTTAGCTAGGTGATTAGAAAAAGATCACTGAGGAGGAAATATTTGAGATGGATCTTGGAGGTGTGTAGGATGTGGACAGGTAGAAATGAAATTGGGAGAAGAGCATGAGCAGAGAGTTGGAATGATTCTTGATGATGGGCCATACCTACAGAATTTGGGGCATAGACATTACCATTTGTCTGACTCAAGCAAACTTTAAGTGCTATGGCAAAGATAGAATAAAAATGACACAAATTTAAAGGCTCTGTTGATTTTAAATCAGCCATTTATGGGAGGGCCTGGGTGGCTCAGTGGGTTGAGCATCCAACTTTGGCTGAGGTCATGATCCCACTGGTTGTTGATTCGAGCCCCATGTCGGGGTCTGTGCTGACAGCTCGGAGACTGGTTCCTGTTTCAGATTCTGTCTCCCTCTCTCTCTCTCTGCCCCTCCCCAGCTCATGCTCTGTCTCTCTCTGTGTCTCAAAAATAAATAAACTTTAAATTTTTTTTAAATCAGCAATTTATGAAACC
>NW_027532246.1:98309-102218 GCF_008692635.1 Crocuta crocuta
TGTGTTAAGAGTAGTGAGTTGAATAAAATAAACACAAGGATTTATCTGACTTCACATCTATTAGCTGCGCAATCTTCAGCAGGTTACTTAGTAGATCTATGCCTCAGTTCCCTTACCTGTAGAAAATGAGATAATGGTTAAAAGAGTGCCTGACTTGTAGTAAGCACACAAGAAATCATTGCCATTATTACTTAAGAACAGTCTGCTCCTGGGTTGAGTTTCAGTTTCTGTCTTGGGATATCTCTGTACTTAGGGAGGGTCTAGCTGCTAATTGGCACACTGACCACTCTAGATCTATGCCTGAGATCTCTGCATATAGCCATGATCTGGAAGTCCTGTGCTAGGCAGAGCTGAGACTTGAGAGACTACCAGGAAGAAAGAACAAATAATGTGTATTCCAAATCATATGTAGCCTGCTAGAAAGTTTTGAAGCTTACCTGAAACAATAAAAGTCATTTTGCTTGAAGTAGACAATTTTCCAGATTTAGTCACAAGATGCTTAATGCTGTTGCTACCTTTTCGAGCACAGGTGTGAGGCAGTTAGGCATGGATGTGTGATTTCCTCTTTCAGCTGATACAAAGAAAGTCTGATTGCTTTGCTTGGTGCCTAACAAAAGGCAGCAGCTGTGGGTTCACTCAACACTTGGTGGGAGGAAACATTGTTTTCCTCCAGAGGTATATTTAAATCAAGGAGGTTGTTTGGTGGAAGAGGGCCTGGGAGAATTTGCTGCTGCCAGTGGCTCTGCTTTAGGAAGACCAGGTTTGTCAAACTTACCTAAAAGATCAACTACCTTATTGGGGTGTATAGTGGCTAAATGGGGTGTCTGTCTGATCAGATGGTGGTCCCCAAATGTGGGGCAATGATTGGGTGGCAAGTCAGTGGCGAGGGCAGTCAAAGGATTCACTTGGAGTAGAACAAAGGAGATAGAAGTTTTTTGTTCTTTTTTTTTAATATACAGCAAGGAAGTAGCAGGCAGGACAGTACAGAAGAGGCTGACTGCAATGAGGCAATGGGTGGGGGTTGTTTTTAAGGAGGTATGGTAAAGTATGAAGTTTTCCCTTTTTCTGGTAACTCTGCCTGGTTGTAAATAGCCCATTGGTTAGTTAGGGCCTATGGATATTTTGAGGTGGGTCGCCTGATAGGCCTGTCTGTATTCAGCCAGGGGTTTGCTGCAGGCCCTTTCTACATTTCATTGCTCAAGCCTGTTAACCTAAAAGTGGCCACTACAGAGTGGTTATTTTTAGAGTGCAAAAGGGTTCCTTAAGATTGAAGATGCTTTTTTAGTGCTTTTATGCTTTAACATACAGACCATTGATTGAGGGGAGTCAAAACCAAAGTGTTTGCAGCTATGCTACCACTTGAAGATCCGTTAGGAAAATGCATCAGTCTCTGGAGTTGGTGAAAATTCATTTTATAATCTGTATTGAATTTCTACAATGTACGGGGCATTGTAATCGGCACTGGAGAGGAAAAGATTTTCTGGCCTCCAGGATCTTCCCTTCTAGGAAGTGGTAAGTTCAGTAACAGACATGAGTGAGATAGAGCATGGTCACCAAAGGGAGGTTATTGGGGATTGTGTTTTCTTCATCTCTATGGTCACATGCATCTGCAAGGGCTTGCTTGACAAATAGTAAGAGGGCAAAATATTTTTTGAATTTCCAACGTTAAGAGGTAAAATTTACAACTCCCTGCTGGAGTGTACAAGGTCCAGCCACTGGGAGAAGTCCTGGCAGCCAGAGTCATTTCTGCATCAAGTGCTCACCTCTCTGATGAATGAGATATGAATCTCTCTCTCTCTCTTTCTCTCTCTCTTTCTCTCTCTCTTTCTCTCTCTCTTTCTCTCTCTCTTTCTCTCTCTCTTTCTCTCTCTCTCTTTCTCTCTCTTTCTCTCTCTCGCTCTTTATCTCTCTCTCTCTCTCTCTCTTTCTCTCTCTCTTTCTCTCTCTCTTTCTCTCTCTCTCTTTCTCTCTCTCTTTCTCTCTCTCTCTCTCTCTCATACACACCACTCTTCTAGTCATTTCTCTACCTTGTGGGGATCTGTGCTCAGCTGAGTTGTTTAAGAGCCATCTCATATACTGTTAGAGTCTGGCTGCATTGGCTGAGGCAGCCCTAGGACCCTTATATCCCGCTGACTACCACTTTTATTTAAAACCAGAAGTGGTCAGTGCCTTTCTCAAGACACAAAATTCAGAAACAAGCTACACTTGCCCCTAGTCTGTTCACTAGTTAAAGGTGGCACATGTGAGTTAGAAATGAAGAATGAAGAAAGAAATAAAAGAGAAGCCAGGGATGTGATTAGCTGAGTCAAAAGTTTTGAGAAATCCATCTTGGCCAGTTGAGCCAGTTTCTGTTAGTGTAAAAATGGAACCTTTGAACTATTTTGCACAGATTGGGATACTGAGGAACATGTATTTCTCTTTTCATGGCAAGTGTCAGAAATAACACTGTCAGCTTACTTTGTTTTTAACATTTTTTTGTTTTTATTTCTGTAATATACAAATCAACCATAGGCAAAATTATGAGGTCAGAAAAATTTGTCTTTGGTACTCCCTCATCTTCACTGGCTTCCTCTCCTACTTCCTTTTATGATCTGTCCCTTTCCTTTTCATTCCTCCCTAGATTCCCTGAGTCTGCAACCTTTCTTGTGTCCCAGTGCTGTTAAATCCTGCTCCAGTAAAGCATGGAAAACTCCTTCATTAAGGGAAAATGACTAATGACCGCTCTAAGAGCCACTGTATAGAGAGTGACCCAACTCCATTTAAGGGATAAGTCTCTAAATGAAAGTTTTAGCATCTGGCCCCCATTGGATGTTGGGGTGGAGGCAGTGGTCATATGGAATTGGGGAGTTTTGTTTCCTTCTTAATGCACTCTGAATTTGAATCTCAACAAGCAAATTACTTATCTTTGCTCAGTATAGTGGTAAAGAGCATAGGCTTTGAAATCAGACTTACCTGGATTCCCTTAAACAAGTTCTTATCCTATGTTTCTCAGTTTTCCTCATCTGTAACATGTGGGTGAAAACACCTAGTCAACTGGGCTGTTTTAAGCACTAAGTAATGTAGGCAAGGGTATTAGCATATAGTGATCATTTAAGTATTTAATATTATAAATACAACTTCATTCATGCCACTCCTCAGCTCAGAAAACTTCAACAATCTCCTACTGTCCTAGAGAATCAAGTCCTAAACTCTTGACATTTACAACTCTATAACATTGGGCCTCAAGTTAAAATATTTTAAGAACCTTTTAGACATTCTCTTTCTATCAGTTCTTTGCACTATAGAGTCAGACTCCAAGAAGGCCTCCCCTGGAGAGCAGGGAGCTGTGTATAAATGTAGGTAAAGTAGGGGTACCTGGCTAGTTCAGTCAGTTGAGCGTTGAATATTGGCTCAGGTCATGATCTCACAATTCACGAGTTTGGGCCCCGCATCAGGCTCTGCTGATAGCTCAGGGCCTGGAGCCTGCTTCAGATTCTGTCTCCCTCTTTCTGCCCCTCCCTGCTTGTGCTGTCTCTCTCTCAAAAATAAATAAACATTAAAAAAATTAAATGTAGGTAAAGCCAGCCCCATTTTGTAGAAAAATATATAGAAATCCAAAATAAGTCCTCTTCACTTAAGGCTAGGCAGGGAGATTGTGGCAGCAGGCAGGGGAGGACTGGTAATCCATGAATGGGTTACAGGGTTTTTTTTACAATTAAGAAACTGATGCCCAAAGAAAATACATTGTGCAGACCAGCCATAGAGACCTTGAACTTGGACCTCTCAGTTTGGTGGATTTTTTAGGCCAGCTTTCATTTCCTGTACTGCCTCCTATTTTCTAGAGTAGCCTAGATGTGGAGCTGAATAACAAAATTCACTTTCAGACATTAACAAATTAGTTGTAATTAATTTCTCAGAGCTGCTTTCAAG
>NW_027532246.1:102254-119728 GCF_008692635.1 Crocuta crocuta
AATCCCATGTGATATCCTAAAGAAAGGGGTCACTTAAACAGATAAGAATAGGTGAGAGACATGAGATCCTGCAGGGAGGGCAACACCAGATGGTTCATAGCAATGGGAGGCAGCATGAGAACTTTGGGCATCTGGAGAACAGAGAGCCACAAGAATGAAGGCATGCTCTAAGCAAGATTATTTTTGCCTTTCAGGTGTACTTCATTTGCCTTTGGGGCAGTGTCAGGGATGGGGAATATGATGGTTAAGATTCAGGGTTGACTTGAAGTCTGCTGAAGAAAGGTTACCTAATCTTGACCTTCATTCACTGACTGATGCTGAATTCAGCCTTCAAACAAATTACTCTTTGAAGTTAAAATCTCCATAGATGAGTCCATTTGTAAGCTGTGCTTAGTATGCTAATGAATCCTGCTTGTCTACGAATTTATCATTGAAGGGCTTATGAAGTGCAGTCTATCAAAAACTGTTTTGTATCTTCAGCTTCTAAAATTGTCATTGGTGAATGTGTACTGATGCTCAGAGTCCTCATTCTGGCACCTTACTAGAACTTGACCTAGGCCCCAATTATTAACTTTGGTTGCCTTGTGCTCTAGCACCTCAGGAAACTTGCCATTCCTAAATTTTATGGAACTTAATCAGGTAAACATTTCAAAAGGAAAGCGCTTTCTAGGGAATACAATACTCATGTTAGATGGCTAAGAGAACGTTTCCTGATCTCTATGTATCCAGTACACCAAATTAGGAAGACCGCTTCAGAACACTTGACTGACCAGCTATGTGACCTTGGTCCAGTCACTTCCCCTGAGTCTGGTTTCCCTTTCATAATAAAGGGAATAATTTTCTTACCTCAAAGGAATGTGGTGTTGATTAAATGAGAAGGTGTTAAAAAATACACTATAACCTGTGAAGTGCAGAAGGAGCTCATGAGAGGAATAACAGCCTAGAGGAGGTGAAATATTATGCAAATATGAGATCTTAATGTCTGGAGGTAATGGATATAGTGGTTTAGAGCATGGGCTCTGAAATCAAACTGCTTGGCTGCACATTCTGGTTCTACTATTTATTAGCTGTGTGATCTTGGGCATGTTAAACTCTCTGAGGCTCAGTTTCCTCACCTCTAAAGTGGGATAATAATGGAACCCATATCCATAAGGTAGTTAAAAAGAGTAAACCATTAACGAATATTAAGTGCTTAGCACAGTATCTGGTACATGGTAAGCTGCCATTAAGAACAATGTAATAAAACCGAACAAATTCCTTGTCTATGTAGCAAAGATCAGCTTTCACATATGCAGTCATGTTTGATTATTAAACAACTTTGTGAGGTTGTTAAGACCAGTATTATCACCGTTTTACAGAGTGGTTGATGATTCCCTCAAAGACTCTTGGCAAGCAGGTAATAGGCCTTTCATGAGAACACAGAGCTCTGGATGTCTTTCTTCTTTGTAAAGCCTAAAGTGAATTCTGGGACTTGTCTGGATAATGGCAATAAGGCAGGCTAGAACTTTCTGGCTAGGGATTTTCTCCAGGTAGAAGCCTTCCTCTGGTGCCTATGTTTGGGCCCTGACCTACCATATGGAATATCATAAAGCTATCAGATAAGCCATAGGCAGGGGCAAAGGAGGCTTCATCACTTCCTCTTTTATTGGGTAACACACTTGAATTGGGGCCCCTCGCTTCTCTTATTACTAACAAATACATTTCATTATGAATTAGAGTGCAGCTTCTTTTTAATATAATTTAAGAATGTTCCTTTCCTGNGAAGCTGTCTTTTTTTTTTTTTTAACTTCTTTGTTAATCACAGCAGACATCTCTGTCATTTGGGGACCCACTCTGTATTAATGAATATGAATTGGACTCTTCCTAACTGTTCTCTGAACACCTCCCAATTTTCAGGAGGGTAATTGATTTCAATCAACTTCTTTAGTGCACTGTCTACACTCTTGAAGCCTGTAATTTTCAAGTTCAATATTTGTGTGCTTGTACCCTCAGGAGTGTTTCAGTTGGATCCCATTATAATCCCAGAATTCTAACCAGTCACCAACTTGGAGAGTATTTATCATTTAACTAATTTATTTTATAGTATGGCTGACCCATGATTTAGAGCATAACCCATATACAAAATTTAAATTTTCTGAAAAGCCAGATTACAAAAGCACTTTTAAATTTAAAATACAAAATAGTTACTTGGCTTTAGTGAAGAGTGTATTGAAATGTTTCCTATGCCTTTAGCTGTATCGTAGAGCCTGGGGCA
Organism: Crocuta crocuta; assembly: GCF_008692635.1. Lineage (NCBI taxonomy): Eukaryota > Metazoa > Chordata > Mammalia > Carnivora > Hyaenidae > Crocuta > Crocuta crocuta. The sequence continues at coordinate 104,509 of NW_027532246.1, forward strand.
AAGAAACCAAAGGTCAGATGTCAGGTGTTAACTGTGGACAATTAAAGAGAAGACTCACAAATGAGAGAAGTTCATTGGGGCAATAACATTCCATTTACAAATTTGGCTTTAGCCTAACTCCTAGAAATGCTGAGAATAAATATAAGTATGTTTAGATACATTTCCACATAATAGCTAGCCTTTTCTGGTTCTGAAACTTTCCCCATATCACATATTATATATATATGGACATATATGTATATATTGCTCAAGTCCATGTGCAAAGATCTGTCGTGACTTACTATTTTTCTATGGAATTTGTAGTGATTAATTTTACGCCACACTAGATATTCTATCATTAGTTCTGCCTCTGGGATCTCAAAGCTACTTACCAGATTTTTTGAGAGGAATACCTAAATTGAGAACAGACACATTCATCACTATTTTGTACTAGAATTAATCTCCTTGAGGTTCTTATTCCTATTCTTTGAGATTTTTATTGGCATTCTTCAGCTGAACTATTGCAAAAACCTAACTGGACTTCCTATTTCTCTTTTCTCTCCACTTCAAACCATCACAAATTATTGCCAAAATAATTTTCCCAAAACATTGTGCATTCCCTTGTTAGATCGTCAGTGGCTACCTATTACCATTGACCTGGAATTCCATATCCTATAATTTAAATTGTAAATTTCTTTCCAATTCTATTTGGTATTACAACTTCATGTACAGTGTACTCTAGCCAGTAGAACTGTTGTGATTCCTTGAACATGCCATGCATATTCACATGTACCCCTGTGTCTGCTTATGCTGCTCTTTCCACCAGTATCTCTTCCTTACCATCTCTCTGTATCTGCATTTTAGGTGTCTGTATTTGTTAGGGTAAATATAAGTCTTTTGTGGGGAGAAGGGAGAGATGGAGAGATGTCTCTCTGTGACTGCTCTGTCATGTTTCAGAATGGCAGTGGCTCTGTTTGCATGGTCAGTCAAGGTCTTAGCCTCCTTATAGGTTCTCAATTCAACAAGTTATTGCTTTTCCATCCCTTAGAATATAATCCTCATCTGAGTGGTCAGAGCTGGCTCACCTCATCCAGGTTCTAGCTGGAGGAAAAGGAAGGAATGAGTAAGACAGGTCTACTCTCTTAAAGTCTAAGCCTGAAAGAGACATATGCCACTTTTCACATTCCATTGGCAATAAATTAGTCACACATTCACACATAACTGCAAAGGAGGCTAGGCATTGTAGTCTAGCCACATGTATAGAAGAAGTGGAGGGCAAATTTTGGTGGTCATGTAGAAGTTTAGGCCATACTATGGAACTTGAGGGTGTTATGCTGATCAAAATAAGTCAGGCAGAGAAGGACAAATACCATATGTTTGCACGTATAGGAGGATTAGGAGGAACTTAACGGAGGACGTAGGGGAGAAGAAGGGGAAAAATAGTGGGGGAGAGGGAGGGAGGCAAACCATGAGAGACTCTTGAATGCTGAGAACAAACTGAAGGGCAGATGGGTCGGGGGGAGGGATGGGGGGTGATGGGTATGGAGGAGGGCACTTGTGGGGATGAGCACTGGGTACTATATTGGAAACCAACTTGACAATAAACTATTTAAAAAAAAAACTTCAGGCCATACTGTTGAAATCTGGTTCCTGTGCCATCCTCCTCCTTTCAGGCCCTTCCTGAACCCCTCAGCTGAAAGTAATTTCTCCTTCCTCTGAACTGTCACATGTATAAGAATCACCTGTGGTCTTGTTAAACTAGAGTCTTCGTCAGTTCAGGGGCAGGGCCTGCAATTTTGCATTTCCAACAAGCTTCTCAGTGATACCCGTGCTCTGGTCTGCAGAACACACTGTGTGTATGGAGGATCAAGCCCATTTTCTGTTCCTCTCTTGTGGGATGTAACTTTTCCTACTTCATAGTAGCTATTCATATGCATATTGTCACCTCCATAATAGACCGTTAACTCTCATGGCAGGCTCTGGATTTCTTTGACATCTTGTTTTTCTCACCCTGCCTCTCTAGCACCAAGAATAGTCTTGTACACTTAGAAGTACTTACTAAGTCTGAATAATTGAGTAGTAGCAACTAATTTAGAACGTTAAGCATAAACTAAGTTTTTATTTAAATTCTGGTTACTTAATATATACTGTAATATTAGTTTCTGGCATACAATATAGTGATTCAATACTTCGATACATGACCTGGTGCCCATCACAGCAAAGAGCATAAACTTTTGAAAGACAACACTACTTACACCAGGTTTTGGACTGTGCTTAATGCAGTCACTTTTTTAAAAATGGTTTCTTGAAAACCCCACTCCCACATAGCCTAGCCAAACCAAGGGAGAATCTGCCAGAGAGCTGAGCCGAGCTGAGTTAAGTAGAATTCAGCAAATGGAAATCACATTTTAGCAAATCTTTTCCCCTCCATGGGCTGTGACCATTTCAAAGGAAGTGCTAATCCCTATGTTCGGAATTCATTTCCAGAGAGCCTCTCTGTTTAACAAGAGTAGTTTTGTGCCCACAGACCTTCCTGAGCCAGCTTGATAATTTTTGTTGAAGAGGTGGTGGTTTTTGTTTTTGTTTTCCACCTGGAAGCACTCAATGATCTTCCATTTGGAAAGTCTCAAATTGAGTTCCAATTAAAGCTGAATAAAGAGTACTCTTCTCAGCTTGCCCCCATCTTAACCTGTTCTTTATTTTCCAGTCCTGACCTATGTTCTGGGCCTCATGTTCTGGGCCTTGAGGTTTAGAATGTGGAAGAAGTGAGAGGAGATGAAGTGGGCTGGGGTTGAAAACAGAAACTACTTTGTAATCTAGTCTGATTCACACGGAGGAAAGGAGACCTGAGGTCTTCTGCTTCATTCCTCCAGCCTGCATCATGAAACCCCAAACTAGAACTATTTTCTACTTAGAAATTGTCATAAATGAGATAGGGCTGAAGTTTCTCTTTGGTGTCTGTATGGAAAAAAGGTTTCACAAGCAAATGAATCATGTTTTCAAAATTTTAGAGATTCTTAGCCTACTTGAAGAAATAAGTTTTAGTCTCTATGAGCCCCTCAACGAATGCACCAGTCACGAACCACAGAACATCACCATGCAGGCTCTTTCCTTGGCGCGGTACCTTGTTAGTCCTTAATTCTGTGACTCGGCTTTGGAATTGAGAAAAGGATATTCAGACATGCTACTAACTTATACTGTCTTCTCCCTTTCAGAACTGTGATTATGTAAGGGTTTATGGTATTATCAGTGCAGTGTGTCCTAATAAGTTGTTATTGCACGTTATTGTACATGATTTTGCAAGTATTGCCCATGTTTTTGGCCTTCCTGCTCCCTTGGTGAGACCTTATAGCCTCACAGTTCAAGAATGAATATGTTCCCAACAGGTTTGGACCTAGGGTGAGCCAAGTCAGGCCACTGGGGAGCACAGTTTAAGGAGGTACTCACTCAAAACATGCTGACCCTGCACTTGCATGACACTGAGAGTCAGAGTCTTCTTAAATTTTGTGCCTTAGGGAACTAGCTTGCATTATCTTAGTCCAGGTTCTGATTCTCAAGGCAGAGAGCTCTGAGTACTAGTTTCTGAGATCATTTGAATAACAGGTTTTTAAACCCTCCTATTCCCTTTCTTTTTTGGTAAGTGTAGAGATCTGACAAATGCAGATGGGATAAAATAAAAATGAAATTCAGCAATCATGATTTTATTCATCATATGAATGTAAGACTCATTCTCTTCATTTGCCCTCTGTTACAGCTAAACAAAGTTTTGACATAGATTTTATAATGAACACACATTCACTATTGGCTTTGGGGATCTCCTTTGATTTAACTCTTGACATTGCTCCTTGGTCTCAGAGCCCCCTGAATTTTCATACCATCAATGGCACATCTAAATGCAGACAAGCACATCATTCCTATCCACTGCCTAACTATACCCACTTGCAAGGCACACATGGACACCACCTAATTAGCTATGATGTGCATTTTGGCATATGTCAGAAGTTAAAGCCATTTTCTTAGAGAAACTCAAACTCTGAATTTATCTTTATTAAGGCCTTGTCCAAATGATAAATCTACACTGCCTCTTTGCTATCTACTGCTTGGAAATAAATCACTTTAGGATTGATTTGCTAACAGCTTTCTTCACTCTAAGGGTCCTCCTGCCCCAGAGGTCACACTGTCCTTCTTCACAAATGCTGATAGCCAAACAGAAAACACCAAGCTGATCATAGTGAACAAAGAAGGAAATCTGGAGCAAGGGTAAGCAATTCCCTTTGCACAGCCCAGAAAAAAACAACCTGACAAGTCACAATATCCTATCCTAGAAATGTACCCCCCCCCAAACTGCTGTTGACTATATGAGTAAACAGATGGGTTGTATTCACTCTTTTTTTCAGCAAAGTGCTGTGAACTCTGATCGTTGAGTCAGGAATTACAAACTCCTCCAGGAGGCTGCCAGGTAGTATAAATAAAGAAAACTGGCTGGGTTATGAGTCATAGAAGAGTGGTACAGACTTCAGGGAAACAGAATATGTTTCCCAACATATATCCCACTCCAGCCTCCTTTTGCCACATGGGAATGTGGGCCAAATGTTGTTAGATCTTCTGATTCTTGAAGAGAAGGAGGCAGCTTGATTTTTTTTTTTTTCCCCCTAAGACAATAGTTTTGGTTTTTTTAATGTTCAAAAGTTAAAATTTTATCTTATTAAAGAAATTTTTAAGGTTACTGTGGGGAGCAAACATGAAAGATATGTCTCCCTAAGTCTCAAAGTCTAACTTCAGCTCATTTGTGGTTCCTATTGAGGATGATGGCTCTTGATTCACGTGGGGACTTTTAATGGCTCAGACAGTCATGTTCAGGTTGTATGTTCTTAAAATGTCAAGATGTTAAGATTTTATTTTGAAGAGTCAGGTTCATGAAGATCTTAGCCTCCTTGCAGCTTTAGCTGCTTCTCCATGTTCCAGTACAACTGTAGACACTCAATTTCCATTAGCCAGATGTAACTCATTGTCCTTTATCTTTAAATTTTTTAAAGTTTTATCTTAGGGAGGGAAGGAGAGAGGGAGAACAAGTGGAGTAGGGACAGAGAGAGAGAGAGAATGCTAAGCAGGCTCCATTCTGTCAGCACTGAGCCCGATGTGGGGCTCAAACTCCTGAACTATGAGATCATGACTCGAGCTGAAATCAAGAGTTGGATGCTTAACTGACTGAACCACTCAGGTGCCCCTTCTGCCTTTATCTTGCGGGTGAGACCACAAGACCCCCTGGAACCACCTGCTTCCTGAGGAAAAAGTGAATGGAAATAGTGCTGTTCTAATCAGCTTGGCTTTCTTAAATTCTGAATATCTTGCTTGTCTCAATTGCTTACTTCTTGGCCTTTTTGACTTCTCTTGGCCTATTTCTGAATTTGGCAGTTGTTGACTAACAGTGGTGGAGCTGTCTACTTCTTGAGGGAATGTGTTCTCTAAATTTATTCCTTGTAGGTCGAATAATACTTATTTGATTTGCCCTGTGACCTATATGTTTTATGTCCTCTTGGAGTTTTCCTGCCATTGTGATCTAAGACTTGAGATTGCCTCATGGCTTGTGGAAGTTCAACCATGTCTCAAAGATTTTGGTTAACTTCCAGGGGAGCCCCCTATATTTCCTGGGCACTCATGTTGTCCCCGTCCCACACTATATTTACTTGGTGTGCAGGATAGCCTCTCTTTCTCTTTCTTGCCCTTCCTTCTCTCAAATCCTCCATGGGTTTAGTAGATTTTTCCAGTGTGTATGTGGACAGGGTCACATTACTCTTCCCTCCCAGGCTTGTTTCATTTCACTCTCCCTATGACCTTCCTGTCTCTGCTCCTCACCTCTCCCTACCATATTGTCCTGGCAACACTAAATTCTTTACCCTCTATATTGACTGAGCATCCTCCTCACCCTTTTGTGGTATTGTTGTCAATTAACACTCAGTTTTTTTAGTGTTGTGGGATCACCTCCACAAACCTGTACAAACTCAGATTCTTTTTGCTAATTAATGAAAGTAGTGCTGAGAAATCTTATTCTCTAAAATCTTAGGTTGTCACAACTTTGCTGTTGGAAATTGTATCAGTAATAATGGAATATTCCATTCTTGCCTGGAAGCAGCCTTGATCCAGTTGCAGAGCTTCAGATACGGAGATTTGGGACATACCATTCCCCAATTCTCTTAATTTGGTAGTGTCCAAGGAGACAGGACTCTGGGTCTACATCTCCACCTAGGGCTGACGTTTGCCCCTTCACACAGCGCTGCTCTACTTTGAGACCATCAAACCGGGGTTTCATTTACACTGTGTCTATACTCTTCTCCCTTGATCCAAATTTCAATAGTTTCCCCTTATCCGTGGTGGTTTCTGGTTTCACTTTCCCAAGTTTCAGTTACTTGCTGCTGCCCTCAAGCGTCGTCAGGTAACAGGTGCTTCTTTTGACAAATCAGCAGAAGGTCAGTAGTAGCCTAACATCATCACAATGCCTGTGTCACTCACCTCACTTCATCTCATCATGTAGGCATTTTATCTCATTGTTACATGAAGTGTGAGTATAGTACAATAAGATATTTGGAGAGAAAGTGAGACCGAGCTTTAGGGCAGGAGGTACCACATTCACATAACAGTATACTGTTAATTATTTATTGTTAATCTCTTACTGAGCCTAATTTATAAACTAAATTTTATCCTATGTATGTATAGGAAAAAACAGTCCATATAAGGTTCAGTACTATCTGGTTTCAGGCATCTACTGGAGGTCTTGGATTATAACCCCTGCAGATAAGGGCAGAATACTATGATACTGTCACTTCTTTTGTTCAGTGAATTGCCTCATGGTTATTCTGATGTGCAGTATCCTTTGCTATAGCAAGTTAAAACCTAACTTTGTCTGACCACAAGGGTATCCCTGGTGGACTTTATCAGATGGGCCTTACGGCTTTCTGCTCCAAGCAGTTATTCAAGTATTTGTCCCAATACATATAGTTTTCTCCCTAAGAAGACCTATCTTTTATTGTAATATAACTTCCATAAAGGCAAGGAATTTTGTCTGTTTTCTTCACTACTGTAAGAACAGTAAAAAGAATGAATCAAGAATTCTGTTAACAGCCTTTAAAGTGATAAAATAATGTCCACATTCTTGTATAGAAGACTATGGTACCTCATTTCAGCTTCCCTTGAACTGTATCTTGGGTTCTGGAATCAGAAGGACCTGGCATTGTGCCACCTGGCTGGCTCTGTTGGATAAGCATCTGACTCTTGATTTTGGCTTAGGTCACAATCTCATGGTTGGTGGGATTGAGCCCCACATTTGGTTCTGTGCTGACCATGTGAAGCCTGTTTTGGATTCTCTCTTGCCTTATTTCTCTCTGTCCCGCCCCTGCTTGAACTGTCTCTTTCTCTCAAAAATAAACATTAAAAAAAAGAGAGACCTGGCATAAACTCCACCTTAGTCCATTCAGGCTGCTGTAACAAAATATCATAAGCGGGGTTGCTTATAAATAACAAAAATATATTGCTCACAATTCTAGAGATTGGGAAATCTAAGTTTGGGGTGCTAATGTGGTTGGGTTCTGGTGAACACCTGCTTCTTCACTGCTGACTGACTTTTCCTTGTACTCCTAAAAGAGGTCTCCTAGTTCTCTTTTATGGGAACTAATGCCTTTCATGAGGCTTCTTCTCTCATAACCTAATCACCTCCCAAATGCTCCACTTCCTACTACTTTGGGGGTTTCAACATATGATTTTTGGGGGGCATACAAACATTCAAGATATAGCAAACCCCCATTCCAACATTTAGCTATGATTTTGGGTAATTATTTAACCTCTTTATGCCTTGATATTTTTTTTTCTCAGCTGTAAAGTGAGGGTGATGCTGCCTATCTTATTTGGTGGTTGTGATGATTAAATGAAATGATTTATATAAAGGGCTTATCATGGAACCTAGCACGTGGTAAATGCTCACTAAACGTCAGCTGACAGTTTTCATTTTAACTCTCCTTGCCTTCATCTTTTCAGATGCTGGGGACTTACAGATCCCTGGGCCTCTGCTACTATTCCCCAAATTTCCTTTTGTCCTGTAATAAAGTAACATGTATGTCTTCTTTGTTTAGCTATAACCTCTTAGAGGGCAAAGTCCATGCATTATGTATGTATGTATCATTCTAGAAAACTGGATCTGTATATCACCTGCACATAGTAGGCACTCTAAATATCTGTGGTTAGAAAATCTGCCTGGAATGTGTATAGAGCCAGCTGTGGTTGTTGAATGCAGTACACGCATCAAGTGCTAGATGATTATGGTACAGCATTAATAGCTTCTTTCCTGAGCAGTTTCAGAATCTATCAACTAAAGAGGAGGGGCAGGAGCAATGAAGGAGCTTTTCTGAGTGCTGTGTTCCCCTGTTGAGTGTACATTTGAATGACCCAGGGAAAATGAGAGGGGCAAGGAGATGGATGTGAATAAACGTGGTCATTTAATTCCCGTATTTCTCTGGAATTGGCACTTGAGTCCAGCCTAGCAATTTGGAGGAGCTGGTGAATTATGCGTAGCTAATCTGTAACTAGAGACCATTGTGCTAAGCTGTACTGGAATTTTGTTCTCCTGGTTACCAGGTGGCAGTCTGAGATCCTGTTGTCTTGTAGTCCCTCTGGGGGCTGACAAGAGGAAGTTGTACTTTCACTGTTGGGCAGGCTGAGCTCTCAGAGGCACTCGTTTGGGGGTGTATTTATGGCAACTGCTACTTTGGCCTTCTGACATTCTCTCTCTCTCTCTCTCTCTCTCTGGGCTGAGAAAAGCCAAAACCTAGGGGATGGTAATAGGGCGGGGTTTCTCCAACATCCCTTTTCCTCACAAATTCACTCCTTTTGGCTTTTTACCCCCCTTTTTCCAGTGTCTATTTCCTACCTCTTTAGTGTTCTCCAGGACGTTATATTTGATAATGACTAAGACCACTTTGCACTTGTGATGTGCTAATAAACTGGATCTCTGATTTGTAATGTTTGCTGATTTCTGTGATATAAATATTCCCATTAAGGTGGATTTCAAGCTAGTAACTTGCAGTCACTGAATGTGGAGCTGGGAAATGTAGATAACTGGCTTTTGTGAACCAGTTTGTGCTCCAGCATCCTATTGCCTTGATCTCTGGCATCTTATGACTATCTAGTCTTGACCCTTTCCCTCTCCATTCCCCATACAACACACATGCAATAGCCACAATCGCAGAATTAAACTATAAATCTCCTTCTCATACACCAGACTGGGGCAAAAATATGAAAGTATTTCTTGCAGACTTAGTATATATACTATGATATCAAGGTTGTATCAAGGATGCATGCTGGCTGCTAAATTTTAATAGTAATTAGGGCAGAGGCAGCAGGAAGAACTGTGGTTTTGTGGTTCTGTAATACTCTCTGTGAATTGACAAGAACCTTTCTGAAAGGCAAGCTTCAGTTATGCTGATGGTAGGTCTCCTGAGCCATGTCTTATAATAGACAGACTTGTCTCTCCATTAGCTATGGTAAAGCTGACAGGGAGCAATAGTGTCAAAATATAAACAAGTACCACATTATTCACTCTTGTTTTTCACCTTTTTTTTCCATGCCTTTACAACATACATCAACAATATGCTTCCCTTCACTTTTTAATATAGCAATTTCTGCTTCCAGCAGAAGCTTCTGCAAATTGAATGTATTTACCCTAGCTTGGAAGACCAGGATGAATGAAAAGAGCTATGCTTGCGTGCAGTTGGTCCTGGTTGGGGAAGAAGACAGCCAGAGCTGAGCTTGTCCAGAACTGCCTAACATGTGTGAGGTTGGGTCCTAATTCCTCCAGTTTTCGTAGGTCTCTCCTGCCCATTTCCCAGACTCGACCAATTGCTTCACGCAGTCTTTCCTTTCTTATCTCTGTTTCCCAGGCCGGAGCTGTTGCCCAACAACCCTCTAGTCACTTGGAGAAACTTAAGCAATGAACTAGGACTATAGTGAATGCTGATATATATTTATCTGTACAGCCTCCCTCAGAGCAAAGGGACAAGGAAACTGTGTATGCTGATAAAAGTTTAACAACAGACTCTCCAGAAAAAAATATTGGGGTTATATGTGTGTTCCTACATTTTACTGATATGAAAGATGGGTAGCACACAAATTAAAACCGTAAAATATACATCACTGTTACCTTAAATTTCATATAGCCAGTACATTCTCACAAAATGCTTTTTTAATTTTTGTTAAATTCTTGTATCTGTAGCCAACCTATGGTTGTGACTGATGAATGAATATAGTCCTGACATAAGTGTCGGTTGATATTTTCATTTCTGTTAATAAGTTGACCGTGAAACAGTATATATGCATGACAGAACATCATTTATTCATCAGTGATGTGAGCAATTCCTTTTTTGAATTGGATAATAGTTTTCAAATACCAGACGAAAGCGTCCTTCATTTTTTGTGTTAGTCACTATGTAATGGCTATAGATACAATGCAACAGTTTTACTTTTTATTTTTTCTGTAATACTCATATGTATGTATTTTTAAAGTGCACCATTCAATGATTTTTAGGATATTCCTTGAACTGTGAAAACAATACTACATCAATTTTTAGAAACTTTTCATCACCTCAAAGACATTAGGTTCCCTTTAGCAATCACTGCCCATTCTCCTCCCAAACTATCCAACCCTAGGCACCCTGTAATCTATAATTTCTGTCTCTGGATTTGCCTATTCTGACCATTTCAGTAACCAGTATCATACAATATTTGTCCTTTTATGACTGGCTTCTTTCACTTAGCACAATGTTTTCAAGGTTCATCCATTTAGAACTTCATTTCTTTTCATGACCAAATTGTATTACATTATTTGGAATAATATATTTGGAATAGTATTTCTTTTTTTAAAATATATTTATTGTCAATTTGGTTTCCATATAACACCCAGTGCTCATCCAATAAGTGCCCTCCTCAATGCCCATCACCCCTTTCTCCTCTTCCCCACCCCCCATCCACCCTCAGTTCTCCGTATTTAAGAGTCTCTTATGGTTTGCCTCCCTCCCTCTCCTTAAATATTTTTTTCCCTTCCCCTCCCACATGGTCTTCTGTTAAGTTTCTCCAGGTCCACATATGAGTGAAAACATATGGTATCTATATTTTTCTGCTTGACCTATTTCACTTAGCATAATACCCTCCAGTCCCATCCACATTGTTACAAATGGCTAGACTTCATTCTTTCTCATTGCCGTGTAGTATTCCATTGTATATATAAACCATATCTTCTTTATCTATTCGTCAAGTTGATGGACACTTAGCCTCTTTCTATGTCTTGGCTATTTTTGACAGTGCTGCTATGAACATTGGGGTACATGTGCCCCTATGCATCAGCACTCCTGTATCCCTTGGGTAAATTCCTAGCAGTGCTATTGCTGGGTCATAGGGGAGTTCTATTGATAATTTTTTGAGGAACCTCCACACTGTTTTCCAGAGGGGCTGCACCAGTTTGCATTCCCACCAACAGTGTAGGAGGGTGCCCGTTTCTCCACATCCTCACCAGCATCTATAATCTCCTGATTTGTTGATTTTAGCCACTCTGACCAGTGTGAGGTGGTATCTCAGTGTGGTTTTGATTTGTATTTCCCTGATGAGGAGGGATGCTGAGCATCATTTCATGTGTCTGTTGGCCATCTGGATGTCTTCATTGGAGAAGTGTCTATTCTTGTCTTCTTCCCATTTCTTCACTGGATTATTTGTTTTTTGGGTGTGGAATTGGTGAGTTCCTTATAGACTTTGGATATTAGCCCTTTATCCGATATGTCATTTGCAACTATCGTTTCCCATTCTGTCAGTGTCTTTTAGTTTTGTTGATTATTTGCTTTGCAGTGCAGAAGCTTTTGATCTTGATGAGGTCCCAACAGTACATTTTTGCTATTGATTCCCTTGCCTTTGGAGATGTGTCCAGTAAGAAACTTCTGCAGCTGAGATCAGAGAGGTTGTTACCTGATTCCCCCTCTAGTGTTTTGATGGTTTCATGTCTGACATTCAGGTCCTTCATCCATTTTGAGGTTATTTTTGTGTATGGTGTAAGGAAGTGGTCTAATTTCATTCTTTTGCATGTTGCTGTCCAGTTCTCCCAGCACCATCTGTCAAAGAGGCTGTCTTTTTTCCATTGGATACTCTTTCCTGCTTTNATAGAGAGGGACACAGAATCCGAAGGCAGGCTCTAGGCTCTGAGCTAGCCGTCAGCACAGAGCCCGACGCGGGGCTCGAACCCACGAACCGTGAGATCATGACCTGAGCCAAAGTCAGTCGCTTAACCGAGTGAGCCACGCAGGCATCACCCTTTGATTATTTTTAAGTTGTTTTATTGAGTTATAAGAGTTCTTTTTTTAACTTTTTATTTTAGAGAGAGTATGTACAGAGGTAAGCAGAGGAAAGAGGCAGGGAATCTTAAGCCCGATTCACTCCTTAAGTTTACCATGGAGCCTGATGTGGGGCTTTATTCCACGACCCTGGGAACATGACTTGAGCTGAAACCGAGTCAGATACTCAACCGACTGAGCCACCCAGCACTGAGTTGTAAGAATTTTTTAAATCTTCTAGCTACAAATTCCTTATTAGATAGGATTTGCAAAAATTTTTTCCAGTTCTGTGGGTTGCCTTTTCACTTTCTTGATGGTAGTCTTTGAAANTAAAGTATTACTCATTTTGTTTATATCTGCAGCTTCCTTGTATTGACATTGAGGCTTTGCATCTTGGCCTGAGTACTGTATAGGTGATGTTATGTTCTTCTCAGGACATTTGGAGCTATGTGATGTCCTTATATCCTTTATTGGAGAAGAAATTTTGATAATCTAATCAAACTGTTGCCTGATTTCTCTTCTGTATAATTGTTAAGTTTCTTTCCCCCAACTCATGATTTTTAAAAAAAGTTTTTACTTCCAGTTAGTTAACATACAGTGTTTTATTAGTTTCAGGTGTACAATACAGTGATTCAAGAATTTCATATATCACCTGGTGCTTATCACAACAAGTGCCCTCCTTAATCCTCATCACCTATTTAACCCATATCCACACCCTTCTCCCCTCTGGTAACCATCATTTTGTTCTCTGTAATTAAGAGTCTGTTTCTTGGTTTGTCTCATTATCTCTTTTTCCTGTTTTGTTTGGTGGTTTTGTTTGGTGGTTTTGTTTGGTGGTTTTGTTTGGTGGTGGTGTTTGGTGGTGGTGTTTGGTGGTGGTGTTTGGTGGTGGTGTTTGGTGGTGGTGTTTGGTGGTNCTTCCATATCTTGGTTATTGTAAATAATGCTTCCATAAACATAGGGGTACATGTATCCCTTTGGGTTAGTGTTTTTATTAATGTTTATTTAGAGAGCATGTGGGCACACATGAGTGGGGGAGGGGCAGAGAGACGGGGGGTGGGGGGAGAAACCCAAGCAGGCTCCACACTGATAGTGCTGATGCAGGGCTTGATCCTATGAACAGGGAGATCATGACCTGAGCTACCCAGTAGTGAAATTGCTGGATCATAGGGTACTTCTTTGTTTAACTTTTTGAGGAAACTCCATATTATTTTCCTGAGTGGCTGCACCAGTTTGCATTCCCACCAACAGTGTAACAGGGTTCCTTTTTCTCCACATCCTTGCTAACACCTGTTGTTTCTTATGCTTTTGATGTTAGCCATAATGACAGGTGTGAGGTGATGCCACATTATAGTTTTGATTTGTATTTCCCTGATAAGTGCTACTGAACATTTTTCATGTGTCTATTGGCCATCTGTTTCTCCATCTTCTTTGGAGAAATGTCTATTCATATCTTCTGCCCATTTTTTAAATTGGAATGTGTTTTAGGTATGCGCTTTAGAAGTTCTTTATATACTTCAGATACTAATCCTTTAGCAGATAGGTCATTTGCAAATACCTTCTCCTATTCAGCATGTTGCCTATCAGTTTTGTCATGTGTGCTGGGTAGAAGCTTTTTATTTTGATGTAGTCCCAGTAATTTATTTTTGCTTATGTTTCCCTTGCCTCAGGAAACCCATCTTGAAAAAAGCTGCTATAGCTGACATCAAATAAGTTACTGCCTATGTTCTCTTCTAGGATTTCTATGGTTTATGTCTCACATTTAGGTCTTTAATCCATTTTGAATTTATTTTTGTGTATGGTATAAGAAAGCTGTCCAGTTTCATTCTTCTGCATGTCGCTGTCCAGTTTTGCCAGCACCATTTGTTGAAGAGACTGTCTTTTTTCCATTGGATGATCTTTTGTGCTTTGTTGAAGATTAATTCAGTGGTGAGAGTAGACATCTTTGTCTTGTTACTGACCTTAGGGAAAAAGCTCTTAGTTTTTCCCCAAAAAGGATAATGTTATCTGTGGGTTTTTCATATTTTGCCTTTATTATATTGAGGTATGTTCCATATGAGCCCACTTTGTTGAGGTTTTTATCATGACTGGATGTTGTACTTTGTCAAGTGCTTTTTCTGCATCTATTGAAATGATCATGTTTCTTATCGTTTCTCTTATTGATGTGATGTATTATGCTGATTTGTGAATATTGAACCACCCTTGCAACCTGTGAATAAATCCCATTTGATCGTGATAAATAATTTTTTAATGTATTTTAGTTTTAATATAATTTAACTGTAGATATACATAATTTTTAATAATGGCTGTATTTAACAATTTAGCTCAAAAAGATTTAACAAGACTTTCTTTAGATTTAACAGTCAGTTCTGGTGAGCTGGGATGGGGCAACATTGGCACATTGTTGGCAACCGAACTTTTGCAGGACCTATTATGGGCTAGATGCTATATGTGTAACCTCTAAGATTCCTTAGTTCTCTGTAGTCTTAATAATAATAGTACCTAATTCAATACCATTGGCCCTTGCTCCACCTGCTGCTTGTAGGATCCCAGTCCTCTGTTGTGTCTTAAATTTTTCTTTTAAGTTCTTAGTTGGTATTTCCCTTGTGATCATGAACAAGTCTGCCATGTTTTGGTGCTTTGTGGCACATTAACTAGGTATTGATCTGTTCTTACTATCTCCCACTAAGGTTCTGCTGTTTCTTGGGTGCTGCTCCTACTCTGCTGAACTCCAGTGTCTCCTCCTGATCCTGTGGACCTTCTGGGTACTGACAATAAGCACAGGACTATTCACCGTGCCAGAGCATCTGGATAATTTGTTTTAAGGTAGGAAACAATGTGTGTCTTTTGCTTTTGTATTATATATTTTTTGGTAGGTATTC
>NW_027532246.1:119790-131640 GCF_008692635.1 Crocuta crocuta
ACCTTACAAATTTTCTTGACTAATCTTTTATTTCAGAATAGTTTTTAGATTTACAGAAAAGTTCAGAAGATAGTACAGGAAGTTCTCATACACCTTATAGTTAGTTTCTCCTGTTATGAATGTCTTAAATTATTATAGTACATTTGTCACAATTAATGGATCAGCATTAATGCATTATTAACTAAAGTCCATACTTAGATTTCTTCTGTTTTTTTTTTTTTCCTAATGTCCTTTTTCTGTTCGAGGAGTCCATCCAAGATATCACACTACATTTAATAGTCCTATCTCCTTTGATTCTTCTTGTCTGTGACAGTTTCTAAGACTCCTTATTTTTGATGACCTTCACAGTTTTGAGGAGTACTGGTCAAATATTTTGTAAAATGTCCCTCAGTTGAGATTTATCTGTTCTTCTCATGCTCACATAACCATTGGCTATAGGTTTTTGGAAGACCACACAGGTAAAGTGCTGTAGTCATCACATTATATCAAGGGTACCTACTTTAAATGTGACTTAGAGTTGTTGTTGAACTTGATTACCTGACTGAGATAGTATTTGTCTAGTTTCTCCATTGTAAAGCTACTACTTTTTAAAGCACCTTTCTATACTCTTTGGGAAGAAGTCACTATGCATGGACAATGTTTACTGAGTGGGGACTATCTTGAGGGTGGATTATTTACATACTTTATTTGGAATCTTATGTACAGGAGATTGGTTTCTTCTCCCCATTTGTTTATTCAACTATTTATGTCAGTGTGGACTCATGGATATTTAACTAACTAACCTAGTTAGTTAATGTTTATTATTCATGGATTCTGTATTTTTGAATTTGCCTGATTGCTAAAATTTATTTGCCACAAGTATTGACTTGGGAGTTACAATTTCATGTTCATTTTCAGACATGTGCAGAACAACAAAACACTTGAGTAACCTTAAGTGCATGTTCTCAGCTGAGGTTGAACAAGGCAATACTTTGCCTTCTTGTTTCACCTCTCATAAACAAGTGCCCTTTTCATCATCTTTTTAATGTCATATTTTCTCACTTTTTTGTGTGGTTTTTATTAGTGATTTCACTGCTTAAAATGGCCTGCAAGCTTAGTGCCAAAGTGCTTGCTAGTGTTCCCAAGTGTAGAAAGGCTGTGATGGAGAAAATATATAAGTTGGATAAGCTTTATTCAGTTAGGAGATATAGTGTTCTTGTCCATAAGTTCAATGTTAATGACTCAACAGTATATATTAAATAAGTTGTCTTTAAACAGAATAAAGTAATACCCATGAGTAATGAGTATAGACATAGACATTTCTAGTATTTTATTAATTTGTTGCTAAAATGGCTACCACTTTGGCCACTGGAAGCTTTTTCATTCGACTCCTGTATCCCTTTATCCCTTTGGTATAAATCTCTCATCAGCATGTGTGTGTGTGTGTGTGTGTGTGTGTGTGTGTGTGAAATTATTTTCAAAGCAGTTCCTTAATTTCTGGCAACTCCTTAATTTTATACCTCATTTTTAAGTTAGCCATTTCTCCAAGGAGCTGTGGTTCCTTTTTTATTTTTATTTTTTGTTTTGTTTTTGTTTTTGAGAGTGGTATTAGAAACCAGGATCTGGGGGCATCTGAGTGGCTCAGTCGGTTAAGCATCCAACTTTGGCTCAAGTCATGATCTCACGGTTCGTGGGTTCGAGCCCCGTGTTGGGCTCTGTGCTGACAGCCAGCTCAAAGCCTGGAGTCTGCTTTGAACTCTGTGTCTCCCTCTCTCTCTGACCCTTCCCTGCTCATGCTGTCTCTCTGTCTGTCTGTCTGTCTGTCTCTCTCAGAAATAAATAAAACATTAAAAAAATAAAAAAACAAAACAGGATCTGGGCACTGGGTGTGCTTGTTGCTATTGAGGTGTCCTTGCTTCAGACCCTCTTAGCTGACAGTAAAGAGATATTTGTGTCTATACTAACACATATGTATACATATATCTATAAATATTTCTACATGTAGTGATATGAATCTATATTAAGCTGAACATCAGTTCAAATTGATGTCTCCAACTCTGTTATCATATGGTTCATTTTAGCTTCTCTTCTTCTTTTTTTTTTTTAAATGTTTTATTTATTTTTGAGAGAGAGAGAGCATGAGCAGGGGAGGGTCAGAGAGAGAGGGAGACACAGAATCTGAAACAGGCTCCAGCCTCTGAGCTAGCTGTCAGCACAGAGCCCTACGCGGGGCTCGAACCCACAAACCGTGAGATCACGACCTGAGCCGAAGTCAGACACTTAACCGACTGAGCCACCCAGACGCCCTAGCTTCTCTTCTTAATTATCTGTGACCTCCCAATCCAATAGCAAGATAACTGGTTCCCACCATCTGCCATCCATTTACTTAATTGTTCAATTCTACTATACATGTACAGTGGCATCAAAATTGTTAACCCATAGTCCTGTGGGAAACCACTTTCTCAAATGGAATATTGTGCTTACTTACGGTGCCTTTTGTAATTGGTCTTGCTGTCTCCACTTCCCTCCCAAGTTACTTCACTTAGCAACTTTTCTTACAGCTTTTAGTAATACTCTTTAATGTCCTTACATGTTCCATTACTCCCTATTCAGAAAAAACCATGTGGGATTGGGCTAGAAAACAAATCAAGTGGCAGATGCCCACTGTACTCAGGATTCTTGGACTGTGCTATTCTATCGCTCCCACTCTGTCCCTTGATCAAGGTCCATGTGCCTTATTTCTTCCAGTCCCACAGTTCTCCTCCAGAAGCTACCTCAGTTTTTGTAGAAATAGCTTTCTTTAGGGCTATTTAAAGATTGTATCAGATGTACCCAAATATGCCTGAGTCCTAATTATATGAAACTTTGCATGCTTCATCTCACTTAATCCTCATACAGATACTTTATAAATTTATAAAGTGCTTATTGTCAGGCATTTTTCTAAGTGTATTAGAAGTATTAACTTGATTAGACATCAAAATCTTATGAGATAGGTTCTGTTAATATTCTGCCATTTTACAGATAGGAAACAAAGGCTCAGAGAGGTTAAGTGACTTGTTCAAGGTCCTACAGTTCAAAGTCTGCTCTTTCTATTAAACCACACTGCCTCAAGTTATATAGAACACAGCTGAATCTCAGTTAAAAAATTTAACTTTAGGTGTCTTTTACTTTTCTTTTTTAGAGGACACTT
Source organism: Crocuta crocuta (assembly GCF_008692635.1). NCBI lineage: Eukaryota > Metazoa > Chordata > Mammalia > Carnivora > Hyaenidae > Crocuta > Crocuta crocuta. Next base: position 122,960 of record NW_027532246.1, read on the forward strand.
TTGAGGAGGTAAGGCCATTGCTGACAATGGGGAAACAAGGAAATCCAGATCTCAGTGAATTTTATTTCTTGTATAATTCATCACACATCTTGGTAAATAGTTCTTGACATGCCCAGGGTGACTGAGCAGAAACTCCACAAAGAGAAGGAATGTTGCTGCGGATAACCAGAAAATTTTCCTAGTTCTTTCTCTCTCTCGTCCTTAGCCATTTTTGAGATACAAATATATTTAAATTCAATAAGCATGTATTGAGCACTTACTTTGTGTGGTCACTGTTTTAGGCACTAGTGGGAAATGGAGAAACCATTAAGGGATGGTTCCACAATACAAGTAGCTTTTTATGGTGGGGAAGATCAATGTGTATCTAAAATACGATTTCAAATAATATGGAAAGGGGGTAACGTTATCTACTCTATTCAAGCCCAATCTTCTCATTTTGGGGGGCTTTATCTTTTATGTTATGCCTGATTCATCTTAACATTAGAATAACTCTCTACTGAGTTCCAATGACCTGGGCCTCTTGGGAATATTCAGAGACCTAGAGGGAAGCCAGCCTGTAGTTCCAAAGTAGCTTTGGTTAGCATTATAGAGCATTATAAATTGGCTCTGGGCCTTTGTAGAGGGGTCAGTGGTTCTAGTCCAGCAGAGGGCCAGATATGGTACTTTGTGCTTGCGTAGTTCCTGCTTAACACTCAGTGAGGGACAGCCTGAGCTTTGCCTAATTTCCTTTCTGGCTCCCAGACCTCCCACCACTCTATAGGTTGGCAATTCCTGGCTTTCTTGCCACCCTCCCTTCCTCTTCCCAGTCTAATTAGTAGATTGGTGGGAGGTAGCCTCAGAAAGGGAAGGCTTTTCCCGGAGTACCTATTCTTTAAAGCAATCCAGCCATTTGGGCTTTAATTGGATTCGGAGGGCCCCTTAGTGCTTTGTCCTTTGTGCATCAGGAAGTTAATTACTTAATAAACCAAATGGGAGTCTTTCAGAAATGCAATGTTAGCTTTTTCTTCTTAGAGCACAACTTGTGACAGGCTAGGGTACTATAGTCACAGCCTAAGATAAACCTGGGAGGCTGCAGAAGTTTGTGATGAGTGCTCTAAATTTAGGAGTCCTATTTCATAGTATGGCTTCTCTTAGGGCCCCCAGGGCCGCTCCCTACAGCTTCTCCCCTAGACTTTTCCTTTCCATGCTGACCCCATCCTTTGACTCAATTTTAGTGTATATGCTCTGTATTCAGTTTCAAGGAGGCCCTGTTCATTTAATCTGGCAAAGCAATTTATAGTAACATTAGCAGCCAACACTTAAAATGTAAGCCAGCACTTAACAGGCATTCTGCTAAATACTCTATTAAATTCATTAAGTTCTCCTAACAACCCTATGATGTTGGTTGGTCTTATACCCATTATACAGATGAAGAAATCAAGGCCCAGAGAGTTTAAGTGATTTGTTTAAGATCACATGGCTAGCAGCTAGTGGAGCTGGGATTTGAATCCAGGTTGTCGGGCATTGGAGCCATGGTTTACAAAACCACCAAATTGTTATGCCAAGTGTGTTTAACTAATGCCTGGTAATAACCTAGTTGCTAAGGCATGTTTACATACTTCCCTAACCCTTTTCCAGAGTGCTTACACATTTATTGAGCACCTCCTATGAACCAGATGATATTTTAATTATTATAATGGCATTTAATGTCTTAATTGTTAGGAGTGACTAATATATGCATTATGAAAGAATTAAAGAACAATTAAGTGTTAAATAGCATAGTATTGATTGTAAGTACATTGGTGTTTTAGGAGGTGGAATCATGCTACATTTGAATAGGTAGAGATAAAGGAGGGCAATAGCATTTTAAGCAACGGGGAATAACATAACAAGGGATAGAATTAAAAAGGTGAAAAGGGAGGAATGAGGAGATGTATATGGCTAGCATAGTGATTTTCAAGTATCTGTGTAACTAGGATAGAACCTCTCAAACTCTATGACCATAACCCTTCTTTTAACATCTGCCAAGGGATATCTCTAGCAGGGAAGGCACATTGTCTTATAATAACAGCTAACATTTATTGAGTGCATGGTTCTGCAACATTTGTGAAAATTACTTCATTGAATCCTCAAAACAGCCTTAGGAAACTGAAACTGTTAGTCTCTCCACTTTTGAGATGAGGAAACGGAGGCTCAGAGATGCTAAGTCTTCTGGTCTTCTGGTCTAGACCAGGAGCAGACCAGGTAGCTTCTTTGAGTCTTTTTGTCTAGGGCCCAACCTTGATTTTGTCCATCAATATCCTCATCACTCTTACAAAAGGCAACACAGAAAAACAAAACTAAGGAAAATCAGGCCCTTCCTCCTAAAGTCTAGAGCAGAGCTGTCCTTAGCTGTCCTTGTTAGGCTTCTTTATCTTGAGCTCCATTATGGTCCTATGGGCCTTACAAGTGATGAGCTCCTCCTATTAGATGCTTCAGGAAGAAGACTTAGTTCCAAGAGAGAAACAATGGAAAGAGCAGTTTTCTTAGCCTATTTACATATATAATCCCTCCATCAGAAGTTGTACCTTCTAACATGGTAGACTGATTGGGTTTTTGGAGTTCTTTTTGACTTTCGGCCTTCTGTATTGTGGACTCAGAGAAGATGGAAAGAAAACCTTGAGCTCTACTTTGGCTGTAAAGCAAAGCTGCTACTACACCATAATTTGTTGCTTTGTTTACCCACGAGGGCTAATAGTCCAGCCTGTGACCACTCAGGAGTGTTGTTCTTTCTTTAAATGAAATGAGATGGGAGTTTAGGCCCTGAAAACTTTTATGAAAGTCTTTAATATGTGCTCCTTCCCCTAAGCCTCTGAAATTGGTCTGTACAGAATTACTTTAATTAAGTTTACCAAACTAGGACAGAAAGCTGCTTTGTATTGTCTATTTCTCCTCTTATATACCACCATGTAAGAACATTCTCTCCAGAGAGGATTTAACAAGGCCCTCACCCAGCAAAAGTCAAAACTAAAACCCTCCTCCCATTATCAAATGTATCCCTGTTCTCAAAGGGAATTTAAACTTCTAAAAATTAGCAACAAAATCCCTCCCCCTTTGAAACGATCTCCATTCTCCTATTTGAACAGAAATAGACTTTGTTTAGCAGGCAGTACATGGCCATTATAAGTTCTTAAGCATGATAAAAGTGGTGTTACAGGAGGATTGATCTGGCAATAATGTACTCTTGCCATAGTAATACTATCCTAACACATTATTTCTCACACTGTGCTGTGATTGCCTGTTTACTCCTCTTTCTCCCTCAATAGATTATAAACTTGTAGGACAGTTACTTAGTCATCTCTACTTCCAGTGCCTAGTGCAGTGCTCACTGAATGGTAAGAGACTGGAGGCTGAAAGACTAAGGATGTAAGAGTAGGATAGTGGAGTGGGCAACTGAAGTATTTCAGGTACATAAGGTGAAAAGAGCCCAGATATGGACAGGATGTGTGAAATACTTTGTAGGCAGATATGCAAGGATAATATGAATGAAGGGGGCAAGATGTAAGAGGATGTCACGATTTCTAATTTGGAGAATCAGAAAATAGTACTAGTGGATTTTAGGGGAACCAATAAGAATTCCCATTTGTTCTCCTGAGCTCAGAACTAACTGAGAAATAAGACTCAGTAAGTGAATGGATATCAAAATGTGAGTACTCTGTGAATTACGTAGATTTCTCCATACAGTAATTGGGCTACTAAGACAACTGTAGTCTTCTCCAGGAACATAGCTCATCCTGTAGGGTTTCCACTTGGCTGAGAGCAGCCTAAAACAACTCTCTCAAGGCAGTCAAAGCTGAAAGAGAAAGCCCAGAATTATGGTCATCCAACCTTTTATACAAAGGGCCAGATAATAAATATTTGAGGATTTTCAGGCTATATGATTGCTACATTCAGAACTGCTGCGTCTGGGGTATGAAAGCAGCCATAGGCAGTAGGTAAAGGAACAAATGTGGCTGTGTTCCAATAAAACTTCAGTTATAAAAACAGGTGGTGGGCTGGATTTGATTCATGGGCTAGAGTCTGCTAACCCTGGCATAGAGGGGACTGAATTAAACAGTTTCTTTGTTATTCTCACCAATAAGCTAATTCACACCTTGAGGGAAATGTAATGAAGGGTTGCAGATTGGCCATGTATGTTATCCCTAGAGGAAACTTTCTCAGGGAAACTTGAAATCTAAGAAATGCTAATTCCCTTTTAACAGACACCATTGACAGAGTAACTTGGAAAAGGTTTCTGGAAAGATGGTTATCTTTGGAGATGTTAAGTTTGAGGTGACATTAAGACCAGCAAGTGGAGGGGTGCCTGGTGGCTCAGTCGGTTAAGCGTCCAACTTCGGCTCAGGTCATGATCTCCCGGTTCGTGGGTCTGAGCCCCATGTCGGGCTCTGTGCTGACAGCTAGCTCAGAGCCTGGAGCCTGCTTCAGATTCTGTGTCTCGCGCTCTCTCTGACCCTCCCCTGCTCACACTGTCTCTCTCTCTCTCCCTCAAAAAGTAAATAAATCATTTAAAAAATTTTAAAAAGACCAGCAAGCGGAGGTTGCCTATAGCCACAGTAATGTGGGAATCCAGCTTGTACTGGCTTGGGAGAGCCAATTGTGCACATCTTTTTTCAACTCTGTGTTCAGTGACCTCACTATGGTAGCTTGAAATTGGCCATGGTGGGAGTAGTGATAGCATGGAAATTGGCAAAAACTAGAAATCAGAGTTTCCATGCTCTTGACACAAGCAGACTGTTAAACATTTACTAGCGTAACACTGCATGTAGAAGATATGAAATGCAGATCTGAAATACAGTTTCAAATAGAATCTAGTGGGGGAATCATCTGCTTGGAGGTGAGAGCTGATTCTCTGGCAGTGGATGAGCCTACAGAACGTAGGTTGAAAAAAAGCAAAGTAAATAAGCCAACACACTTGGGGAATATTCAATTTGGGTTCTGTAGAATAAGTAAACGGAGGTTTGGAAGACAGATGGGAGGAGGAGAATGGGGAAGACAGTGTCAGAGTAAGTGGCCATCCCTCACAATTTATGATGTTAGGCCCTTTGGCAAACCTCAGAAAAGGACCACTTACCCCTTGTTAATTATAAAACAAGAAGTCCACATACCATGAATTGGCTGAATTAGTCAGGGAGACACTCCATGGAGCCTATGTACCTTTCAAATAGACCCAAGGTTTGTCCCTTTAACACTTGCTCCTTGCTCCTGCATGGTGTTTCAGACAAGATCAAGGGAGACAGAATTTGGAGCAGCTGATATAATGCCACCTAACAAAGCCAACACAAACCAGTTAAAAGTCCCAAATTCCACATTAGTGCTCTTTAACTAACAAAGAATCTAGCTGCTATTCTGGTTTAAAGTCTTGGACCACAGTCCTAGTTGAGAAATCTAACAGAGGAGCAATCTCCCTAAACAAACAAAAAAGGCTAAGTCTATTAACTAGAGATCAACTAATGCTTACACTAGACCCAGGGGCCCCTTGTTTTGAAGTGAACCATTCCTGAAACTTGTAAGGACCTTGCCTTCTTCCCAGGGGATTCTGAAGCTCATGAAAATTCTGCTGCCTTTTGTAGTTTAAGGGCCTCAGTGTTTCTTGACTCTGGAGTTCACTTTGATCTTTCCCAAGGCCAGATCTGAGTCCCTAGATACCCAAAATAAAGATGTATACTTGCTAATAATGATCCCAGACCCAAACCTGAGGATACCAGATGAAACTACATATAAGCCTCCAAACAAAAATGTGGGTGAATCACAGCAGAAACTTTGGTCTCTTAACATAGTACCTTAGTCTCCAAATGCCATTTTTTTGTATTCCCGAAGTTTTCCAGACCATGTTGGAGATTTGTGACTCTAATCTCTCTACCTACCCTTCTTGGCTCTAATCAACTGACAGCAAACACAAGGAATTAGTTGTAGATCAATGTTGTACTTTTAGTTCCTCATTAGTGATAAGTAAAACTTATTAATTGATCAATGGTTTGCAAGATCTATTTTTTTAAACAGAGTAAATGATTTAATTTGTTTAATGTTTGTTTATTTTTGAGACAGAGTATGAGCAGGGGAGAGGCAGAAAGAGAGGGAGACACAGAACCTGAAGCAGGCTTTAGGCTCTGAGGTGTCCACACAGAGCCCAACACAGAGCTCGAACTCACAAACCATGAGATCGTGACCTGAGCTGAAGTTGGATGCTTAAACGACTGAGCCACCCAGGTGCCCTGAGAGGAAATTATTAAAAACAAATTTTTTAATGTCTTATTTTTTGAGACCCAGAGAGGCAGAGTGAGCAGGGGAGAAGCAGAGAGAAAGGGAGACACAGAATCTGAAACAGGCTTCAGGCTCTTAGCTGTCAGCACAGAGCCTGATGCATGGCTTGAACTCACGAACCATGGGATCACAACCTGAGCTGAAGTCAGACACTTAACCGACTGAGCCACCTAAGCGCCCTGAGAGTAAATGATTTTTAAGATTTTTAAAAAACGTTTCTTTATTTTGAGAGAGAGCGAGCGAGCGAGCACACAAGTAGGTGCAGGACAGAGAGGGGACGGAGAGAGCATCCCAAGCAGGCTCCATGCTGTCAGTGCAGAGCGGTGACGTGGGGGGTCGAACTCACGAACCATAAGATCATGACCTGAGCCAAGATCAAGAGTTGGACACTTAACCAACTGAGCAACCCAGCTGCCCTTAGATATTTTGTATCATATTGCTTAATCCTTATATCAACTGTATGAAATAGATATTATTAATATTCCTATTTTATAGAGGAAAAAAATTAAGAGACAGAAATATTAAATAATTTATTCACGGTCTTGCAGTAAGTGGCAGAGCCAGGATAAAAACCTCAGTGATCCAACTCTAACACATTCCATCATTTCCCTGTCTATATCTAAAAAACAAGATTTTCTGTTAAAGTTGGGCCAGATGATATGGCATGACACAGAATAGGGCTTCTAATTATCCCAAATCCAAAATAGCTATAGGCTTAGAAAGCTAGAGAATGCAGGCCCCTCCCCCCCTTTTTTTTCCATTTGAGAGTCCCCACACAGATGGGCTTACAGAATGGGAGACTAGAAGGTAAGAAAGTGCTAGAGAGAAAAGGCACACATTATCATTTTAGTGAAATGACCCTAAACCTTCTGGTTAGTGCTCAATTAATGTTTGCTCTTCCTACAGTGGAGAGGAGTAAATGTGGGATTCTAATACTGTTTCCTCCTAAGCATTGGAACAATAGTTCCTCCCTTCATGGAGATATGAGGCAGGGAATAATGTATGCAAAGTGGCTGGTACATAGTAGGTGCTCCNCCAGTCTGCTCAGACACATGTACAAGACAAGGCCTTTCTCCCCTGGCCTTCAGCATTTGTCTCTCTCCACAGCCTGTTAACTGTTCTGGCTTGCAATTCTTCAAGCACCTCTATTTGGGTTCTCTGTCCTGTCTTTTGTGGTAGGAGAATCAGACAATAAAGTAAAAAGTAATATTAGGTAAGTGCCATGAAAAAAATAAAACCTGGTAATGGGGGAGAGAGTGGCTGAGGGAGTGGCAATATTAGTAGAGAGGCCATCAGAGGAGGTGACATTTGAGCTGAAAGCTGAGTGATAGGAAGGACTCTGGCTAGTCTGAGCCAGTCCCCAGAGGCTGGGGAAATTGACAGAACTAAGGTCTTGTAGAGTGCCAGACCCTGGATTGTGATGATCATACCAAAGTCCAGACATCCTCACAATGCCTGGCTGGAAAATAATCTGACCTTTTCCAAACTGTCTTGACTGCGAGATCTCTCAACTGTTTCCACTTTGTTATTGAGCTACGTGAAAAAGAGCAAACAACTCTAATTTAGCTGCTCAGTTTTCCAGCTGGAGATGCAGAATGGCAATGGGGAGCTGATTAAAATGAGGTGCTACTTTAAAAACCAGGAGCTTATTGACCTTAACTGTGTTTCTTCTAGCTTTAGATGTCATTGTTGAAGCTGTAGGTAAGTGATTTGTTGGCCTCCACTCTGGAGAGGTTTTATATATTGTTCATGTAGTCATAATTCTCACCCCTTTTCCTTTCATACTTCTCAGTTAGGGGAATAATTACTGCCTTGGGTTCCTGCTTTTGGGTATTAGTATTTGATTCACTGAAAAGCCCAGTCTGTCTGTCCTTCATTCTTTCTTCCTTCCTTTCTCCTTTTAATGTCTCTTTGTTTAGAAGAAAGAAATCAATTTTTGAATTGATTTCAAATTGCATTTGAACTTGGAAAATTAAAACAAACGAACAGGAAAATACCATTACTTTTAGAGCTCATAAGACAAAGCCTGGCTGACTTGGGGTTTTGACTATTGGTTCTTATAACAAATGGCTCCTTTAAGATGGCACCAAAGTCAATACTAATGGTTATTATGATTAAGTACTGCTCCTTTGGTCTCCGTTTCCTGCTCCCTGGCTTCTCTGGGTTTCCTGGCTTCCCTTTCCTCTTTCTATTGCACACACATGGATCCTGTAAAGTCAAGTGTCCCTGAGATACACACAGGTGAAGAGGAGAAAGTTTGTAGCTGGCACTTCACCTTCCTTGCTATGTTTTCCCTCTGCCTAACAACTCAGTGGCCCAGCTTGAGCAGATTCTCTGCTGCAGTTGCCCCCTCCCTTGGCCTGTACTCACTCTCTAAAAGCCTTTTAAGCTTAAGGCATTTC